>NW_024582892.1:68604-105151 GCF_018398535.1 Haplochromis burtoni | reverse complement strand
AGGTGAACACTGCGCTCAAAATACTTTATTACATTCTTCTAATGGGACACAGTTTTTTCAAAGATTTCTTTCTGAGGCACAGCAGCCATACAACCATATGGTGTAAAACACAGAAACTTAACCAGAAATGTAATATAATCTCACACACTGTTGTTACCAACTGGTTAATATATATATATATATATATAGCCTTATATTTAATGCATATATCTCAAATTCTAAATGGTTTAACCATCATCTGCACCTGGTCTTAGATTTGAACCTAAAAGAAATTCTTATTCTATTGACACAGATTTTACATTTTAATGTCTAAAGTAAGTTTGAATTTTTAAAATCCAGTGTTGAGCCATCCCTTGTTTGTGTGTGTTGTTTTTGTTTTGTTTGTTGCTTTTTTTTATATATTTTTCTTCCAACTAGTCAGACTTCCTTGTAATTTTTAATGTGGTCTAGAGCAATTCTTGAAAAGCTCAAAGCTTTTGCCCCAATTTCCTTAACTAAATCTATGAAAAATGCCAAAGATAAGAGTGTGAGAGACATAAAATTGTATTTTTGCACCAACATAGTGATTCCCAAAGAACTATTAGTTGAAATCTTGGCATGGTGTGCAGGTAGGATGTTCTTCAGGAATGGAAATGGGGAGAAAGCCTGAGGTATGCCAAATGAATCCAAATTTGAAATTGGTGGTGGTAGTGGTGTCCAATCTTATGATAAAGGGTAGGATAAGTTTCTCAAAATGAAACATTTTTATAATTTTCACCCCTTGTGGTAACTAACATGTTGTTTTGCAGGGAATTATGATATTATAAATTCTCTTGAGAACTGTGTTGCTCTCACGTTTATTTTCTAGTTTATCGCACTGCACTCCACTGGTCAAAATTTAGTGCACACCTGACAGAAATTCAAAACACCTCACTTGCCTTAGATTATTATCTCAAAATGTCGAGTCATTAGCTCAAATTTTCGACTTCATTTTCAGAAATTTCAAGTTATTTTCTATGTTTTGTTTTGAGATATTTTCACAAAAGTTTGCATTAAGATAATAATAATAATAATAATAATAATGGATAATCACCCACAATTTTGAAGTATGGATGACAACTAAACTAAACTAAACTAAAATACAATAAAATAAAATTTCAGTATTGAAAAAAATTCCATAGCTCTGATTTTGTAAATTATTCATTTATATTATTGCTTTTTCTGAAAACAATATTAAAATTTCATTTTTAATTTTATTTATTTATTTCATTGCGATCTCGAGGTTCAAAGCCAAATCTCTCTTCTCGCGAGATTTCACTTAAAAATAACGCGGGACCGTATGAGAATTGAGTCCGTTGAAACACAAAACACAAGGCAAGGATCAGAGCATAAATGACGTTCGGGTGAAAGCTGAGATAAACGACACTAATTTCAGCTCAGCACCGCTTGTTTGGACAGCGTCGTTGTGGAAAAAGTCATTTGTTTGACATTTTTGACGTTTAACTGCCCGCAATTGTCTGCTAGCTGAGTTCAGCTAACCAGCTGACTTTGCTCCTCGGTGGCTAAATGGATCCCACGGAGGATTTGTCCGCTCGGGTCCTGCTGAAACATATTCTCACCACCGAGCCACCCAGGACCCCTGTCACACGCAGGTACGGTTCATTTTCTGGGAGAGAACCACGAAAGTCTTATTCACTGGCGTTTTCAGCATTAATGCTAGCTAAGCTATTGCTAACGACAAACTTGTGGTTGTCGCACGTTAGTCTCAGCGGCTTTGTATTCAGTATTATTAATCGTAAAATGACTTGTCTCCAGTAATTCACAGGAGCCGAGTAGCAGCGGGACCCGGCGGAGTAGCAGGCTCAGCAAGAAAGATGCTGGTCCCCAAACCCCGCAGGAGATCCTTAGGCGGAGCATGAGACATAAGCTCCATGAGGTAAAATAGAGGTAAAATAGCAGCGTAGTTGTTATTCGTGGGCATGTTAAACTTATTAACTTTGTCCCTTTTTTCTAGAGCATAACCAGAAAATCCCTCCCCGCCACTAAAAGGAGGACTGCCTCAGTTGTGTTAAAAAAGGCAAACATGCCTGCCACATCTTCAGTACTGATTAATGACGGAGACACTCCCAGACACATACTCATGAACATCCTGCGGACAGGTGCGTGAACTAGCCTTCTTTTAATTCCTGGTTGGTTTCGGTTGGTTTTGCTTTTGCTTATATGTTTTGGTTTTCAGAGCCGGTGAAATCCCCCGTGGTTCATGAGACAGAAACATCTGAAGAGCCGGAGCCACCTTCAGCCAATTCGACCATCTCCAAAACGCATCACAGGTGAGCTGTGGGTTACAGGGTGATTGATGGTATTACTGAATTAGTCCTGGTTGTGATGGAAAATAAACTTTTGAGCTGAATTGACTTTCAGTATGGAGCTGTCAGGGCTGGACCTGCCTGATGTAACAATTGGCCCAGCAGCCAGCAATGCAAAGGGACTGAGCCGAAAGAGACCGCGCAGGAGTTTTAACACAACGGCTTTTGAAAAACGACTTAAAGATGGAGATGGTAAGATTGAAACGAGCATTGAGGAGGTACACAGATTAAAAATGAGGTTGTGGGGGGTTTTTTTTTGTGCTTCTGCAGCAATGTGAACACTTACTGTGTATGCTGGATGTTTGTGCTTCCAGAAGCTGAAGAGGAAACTGAACTATCAATAGATGACAATTCATCACTGTCTGTGTTGAGGTAAAGTGTATAAAGAATGCAAAATATTAATTCTAATCAGGGATCAAACCCATGACTAGATTTAGAATTAATGATCAGCGTATGAATGCACACCATGTTTGTTTTTTTTATGTTTTTTTTAGTTTATGTCCAATCTGTTTTTCAGCTCTGCTTCCTTGAATTTAAAAACTCCGTTTGTTGACGCTAAGACTGAGAAAAGAGGTCTGCAGAGAAGAGTTTCAAATCGTCGGAAAATCTCAGAGGAAGAATTTGGTGCTGCTGTAGATAAACGACGGATGGGAGGTGAACACTGCGCTCAAAATACTTTATTACATTCTTCTAATGGGACACAGTTTTTTCAAAGATTTCTTTCTGAGGCACAGCAGCCATACAACCATATGGTGTAAAACACAGAAACTTAACCAGAAATGTAATATAATCTCACACACTGTTGTTACCAACTGGTTAATTTGATAATTGATTCATTCATTGCTAAATAATCTCACTATCAGGATTTTTCACCTTGAGA
This sequence comes from Haplochromis burtoni, assembly GCF_018398535.1. Lineage (NCBI taxonomy): Eukaryota > Metazoa > Chordata > Actinopteri > Cichliformes > Cichlidae > Haplochromis > Haplochromis burtoni. The sequence continues at coordinate 101,926 of NW_024582892.1, read as the reverse complement.
ACTGTCACTGTATTTTGACCTGCTATTGAGTCACTTTAAATATCACCTTCTTTCGGTTGCTCACTTTAGGGGTCACCACAGTGAATTTGTCAGTGATTTGCATCCATCTTTATCCTCAATCCCTTTATCCCTCCTCTGCACATGTCCAAACCCCCTCAGCTTTGCCTCTGTAACTTTGAGTCCAGACTTTGACTAAACCTGAGTTATACTCATTTCTAATCTTGTCCTTCAGACTTCTTAACATCTTCGGCCCCAGCTTGGCCTCTGGTCCTTTATTCAGACATTTTGGTCTTCTGCCACAAACCACCCCTGACGCGTATCTCCACCGTCTTCTTCACCTCTCATACATTTTGTAGATGAGTGCATGTGAAAATGTTTCAGTAAGTAAAGCTGTTGCCAGACTGCAAAGAAACAGCTGCTGTGACCATGTCTCAAAAAGAATCGTGCTGAAGGGAGGTTTAAAAAAAAAAAAGTGGAACTAGATTGGATTGTAATTTTGTTTAATGCCAGTTTTTATCACAAGATTGTGTAACAAGGCCATGTAACCTTTGGTTAAGTTGCCGGCACACATACAACAACTATTCAACCTACCTACAAGTAAGGTGCTGCCCCCTGCTGGTGAAAGTTTTAGTTAAATTCTGCAGAGGTTCAGTGCAAACCTACGACTGAGTATAAATTTAACACTTCAGCCCAGTGATGTGAGAACAGAAGTACAGCATGAAAAGAATTGTAGGTTATTTGCACCTGCTCTTTACCTCCACCTTACATTTTCCTCCTTCCTGTCATCCAGGTATGAGCAGCTTTGGACCTGTGGAGCAGGGGCTTGGTGAATCTACTCACTCTGAGGGCTTCACCTTAGGTCTAAGCAAACTCAGCGAACCAGATATCACAGCCGATATCGTGAACTGTAACACGGCTCTCTACGCCCAGGCTGATGCCATGACCTCCAACTTTTCTATCATTGCTACTCAGGACAAACCTACAGTCGTGGCGTCTCAGCTGCAGAAGGACATGAGGGAGATGGAGCCAGAGGAGCAAATGGAAGTGGAGCAGAGCAAGCTGGAAACTGACCAACTGTGTGTGTTTCCAACTGAAGATGAATCTGAAAAGAAGGAAGCAAGGAGAACAGTTTACAGTAAACCTGAAGATGTCTTGGCAAAATCTGACGGAGATGAAGATGTAGTTCAATCTCGGACCGGTGTAAGCGAGGATGCAGCTCAGTTTGAAGAAGTTGAGGAAAGAGCAGAAGTTGCTCTCAATTCCGAGCTTGAACAGGGTGTTGAAGCAGGGTCACAGGCTGAAGAGGAAGCTGAAGCAGATTCTAAAACTGAAGAGGAGGAGGAGGAGGAAGATGAGAAAGATGTAGTTGACTCTAACACTGATGGAGGTACAGCCGACTCGCAGATTGAAAAGGGTGATGACGCAGGTTCTCAGTCTGAAGATGAGAATGTGGCTGAGGATCAGACTGAAGAAGAGGAAGAAGACAAGAGAGGCGTAGAAGAATCTCAAACTGGTTCCCAGTCCGAAGAGGGAGCTGAAGCATCTACTCAGTCTGAGGAAGAGGACGTTGTACCAGACTCTCAAACCGAAAAGGATGAAGAGGACGGTGGCACTGGATATCACACTGATGAAGTTGTAGCAGCCCTGCCTGAAGAGGATGTTAGTGGTCAATCTGAGAGAAATGAGCATGTGACCAAGTCTGAGAACGAAAATGACTTTGAGATCTTCAGCGGTGAAAATGAAGAGGAGGCATCAGCTCAGCTGAAACATGACTCAGAACACATCAGCCGGAGGGCTTATCGCTCTGAGGGCGGTCTCATTGTGCCGGTTACAGAGGCAGCAGAGGATTTCCCTAATGCTACGTTTGCAGGTAAAAAAACAAAATCAATTAATCAATCATTTAGCATTTAAAAATCTGTATGATTGAGATTAAATATTGTTTGTGGTTCTGTTTGTAGGATGGCCTGATGCCAAATTCAAAGGACATGGCACTCTGGATTTGCGCACCAGCTTTGAGATGGGAAGCCATGAGAGTGGTCAGACTCACACCGGAGACCCTGATGTGGCCGGATCCTCAACCCAAGGACAGGCAGAGGCCACTGGGACAACGAATGAGCCTGAGGCTGACAAAGAGAACTCATTTCCTCTGTCAGAGGGAACATATGACATTGAAGATGGTAGGAGTGAAACTGTGCCTGATGAAGCTCCAGCTGAGGATGCTGCTGAACCAGAAGAAGAAATGGAGGAAGAAGAAGAAGATGATGGTGATGATGAAGAGGATGAAGGTTATTTTCTCTTTTAACATGCACTGGTAAAATATCTATTTAAGCATTGAGAATGACTGAGAAATCTGTTTTCTGATAGCTTCAGACTTCCCCTGCAAGACTCCAGCGTTTGTCAGACAGAAAATTAATTTTAATCGTCCTGATCCTTTAGCCTCACCTTCTGTTCTAAAGAACAATCAGGCCAGGTAAGCTGCATGTCCTATTACACTTAAGTGTGTGTGTGTTTGTGTGTCCTGTGGGTTTCAGTCAGGACTGTTTTTAGGGAGAAAGAAGTACCTACTCAGCTGGGGATATGGACCTTTCAGCTGACACAGTGCTCTTTTAACTCCCTAAAAGCTTCTCTACTTTAAATAGAAAAACTGCTATTGTAGCACAGGTACAGAATCAAGTTTTTATTCGGCAATTCACTGACAGTCTCTTCTGATCTCTACCAGTACCAGCGGTACAAGAGAACCTTTACCTGCAGCTAAACCTAAGCAGAGGAGAGTGAGGAAGACGAGGATCTCTAAAAAGGAAACGGTCCTTCCTAAGAGCTACCTTATGGGCGTCTTTAAGCAATTTGCCAAAACAAAAGTCTCTGCAGACGTCCACCCTGTCCTAAATGAAATGTAAGTAACACACTGTGTTTCGCCATTAATCACATGCAGTGTCTCTTTGTCTTTGTGAGAACTGTGTGTCGCTTTAATATAACAGATTTGTTGTAATTTTAACAGAATGGATAAATTCTTTGACCGGCTAACTGAGGACCTGGAGACGTATGCTGCCCATGCAAAGAGAAAAACCATAGAGGTCGAGGACGTTGAACTTCTTCTGAAAAGGTATGAGGGCAGAATTCAAGACTTTTTGCAATCGGATGTTTTTAATGTCATAAAGCCCCTTTGTTTAATTAAGGAGGAAAAAGCAAAACTTAAATACCACTTAAAAATGTAGCGAACTACATTATACACAAAACTGCATTATGTATTCTTAGGAGGGTTTGAGGAGGCTCAGTACAACACTGCTATATAACTTTATGGAGCAAACATGTACAGATTTATTTAAATACCTTGTTCTGCATATCTCGGTGTACATGTCAACTAGCTAGCTGTTTAGTTTGTCTGCTGTGTGTTATCAATAAATGAATAAAATGAACCAAAAAAACAAAGCAAATCAAGAAACCTATACTGAGTGTAGGCCTGTCTTTCCTGTCCACTCTCCACTATCTAATAAAGGCAAAAGGCTCCAAAATAATATGTATTTTAAGCCAGAAGTGCACGCCTGTACAGGTAAGGCACTGACTCTACAGTATTAAGAGGGGGAGGAAAAAACCCACTCTGCAACGCTTGGATTATTCTGACCTCTAGATGGCAATGTTGAGCTCTTTGTAGTTTGAAGGCTATATCTGACTGTAATAAGAGCATAAGCCTGTAGAATATCTTAAATGCTGCCTATAGGTAGCACACCTCATTCATGATGTATTTTCTGACATTTCACATTAATTTTCTAACATGGAACTTAACCAGTATGTGTTTGGAACTTGCAGGCAGGGTTATGTGAATGACAAGGTGCCAGTGGAAGTGCTTATTGAAAAATATCTTCGCATGGACCAGCGAAGGCTTCTAATCCCCATCGCAACCAGTGGAAATGTTGTTATCCCTGCAAAGCGGAGGTGAATCTTTCATCTCCTGGACTGCTACTTGTTTTTCTGTACACTGCGTTCGAACAATGCCTTTATTGATTGGAGCATAAAAGCTTCTGTAAATGTGTAAATTATACACATGTATCTTTATTTTACTGCGAGTCTCTGGACAACTGTACTTTGTTGCTGTTAGGTATGTTTTTATGGGTGCAAATATACGTGCCAACTGTATTCTCTACAATATGAAACAAAGCAGTGTCTAAACTTATAATAATAATAAAGGAAGCTGAAATAAAGTTTCACATATCTGTGCTTCACACATGTATTATTAAGGAAATACTCAGACAGAAATATCTTATGTTAGTGGATCGTGAGGGGCATTTGAATTATTTGTTTTTCCTTGATAAATTAGGATTTCAGCCCATCATGCTGTGCTTTGTGCTGCTTATTAAGAAAGTTATGCAGATATACACTGCTTTTATAAGGCTCAGAAAGACTAGATGGCCTAAAAATTGTGTTTTTATGAGAGTACTTGAAAAATGGAGAGAATGTGAGGACAGCACCGCCTGGTCCAGAGAGATTCAGCCTTGCTCACTAAATGAGGCAATCGATATATTTCATCACAAATGACTGGTTAAAAAGGAGGACATAATAAGCAAGAAACATGCTGTAGTGGTAGACTTCCTCTGCTGCTAATATTTTCCATAAAAGCTTAAGCTTTTGTTATATACACACTCAAACAGGCGCTAATAACATGTGATGCTTCTTAATTCATTTTTACATTGAACAGCTGATGTCTATTTATCTCTGCTTGAGATTACAGGGCTATTTACTATTCTCTTTAAAATGGGCTCAATTAGTTTTGTTTGGATACATTATGTACATGTGAATGTCATGGTGATTTGGGGCTTTTAATGGGTTTTTTAAACTTGTTTTTCCAGGGTGGAATGATTGTACAGCATACATGTTTAAAGACTTTAAGTGGATACAAGTGGGCAGCATGGTCGTATGGGGTTTAGCACTGTTGCTTCACAGCAAGAAAGTCCTGGGTTTGAATCCATCATCTAGTCGGGGGTTTTTCTGTGTGGAGTCTGCATGTTCTCGCTTGCTCCCACAGTCCAAAGACATGTAGTTACTGGAGTTATTTTAACTGGTGATTCAAAATTTCCCATGGTTATTGGTCTTTCTTGCAACACATTGGTGACCATTGGAAATATATATACTCTCCCACTAATATTTGGTTAAATGCCCCTTAGCAGGTTGTGTCTCAACCATAACCAAAGGGTTATGGTTGAGACACAACTTGCTTGTGTCACAGATGCCTGTGTCACAATTCTAGCTGGATATTTAATCACCCTTTTTGGAGGAATTGATGGAATTCTCAATAGGGTTGACATTGGAGTTTTGAGACAGCCATTCTAGAAGCTTAGTGTTAGCCCGCTTTATTGATTCCAAAATCAACGTAACATGTGTTTGGGATCATTTCCCTATTGAACACTCAGTTGTGTCTATGTTTCAAACATCTAACTGTTGATTTAAGGTGTGCAATGTACCAGCACCACTGGGAGAAGTCCCAGAGCATGATGCTACCACCAGCACGCTTGACAGCTGATACAGTGTTCTTAGGTTTTAAAGCCCAACCTTTACTTCTTGAAACATCCCTCTGTTGTTGTGGCCAAATAGCTCATCTTTTTCTCATTTGACCATAATACTCTTCCCTAGAATGTATTTGGCTTGTCCATATAGCAAATCTAATTCTAAATTGAGCTTGAAGGTGTCAGATTTGGAATAGATGTGCATTCTTGGCCAGAGCTGTTGTTCTTGAACATCCTAACCAATTTTCTCTCTTATCCGAGGGTCTTCTTCCAGACCTTGGCAAAATGAGACATCAAAATAAGTTGTACTTTAATAAAGTTTGAACTGATTATCTTGGATAGTGCCGTTGTTTAGAAATGGCTCCAAAATACCTTGCTAGCTTGTGTAAATCTACAGTTCATATTAAATCTTCAGTGAGCTACTTGGACTTTCCTATTGCTCTGAGTGTTGGACACTGTAAAACCTTAAGCAACACATAAAAGATTTAAGTGAGTGTATGTTTATATTTGAGCCTGTATGTACAATGTTGACCCTGTGTCGATTAGAGAAAACTCAAAAGACTTAGAGACTTCCATCTGCCACTGAGGGTGCTTAAGAACTTCTACTCCTGCACCATTGAGAGCTTGCTGATGGGAAAAATCTGCACCTGGTTTGGGAACAGCACCAAGCAGGACAGACAAGATCTGCAAAGAGTGGTGCACTCGGCTGAACGCATCATTCGATCAGAACTTCCTGACCTGCTGTCCATTTACACCAAGCGGTGAAAGACTAAAGCCAGGAAGATTATGATGGACCTCTACCATCCCAACAATGGACTCTTCTCACTGTTGAGGCCTGGGAAGTGCTTCTGCTCCCTTAAGGCCAAAATAGAAAGAATGAGGACGAGCTTCTTCCCCCAGGCTATTCGGACCCTGAACCAGGTGTAGGACTGGACTCTGCCACACGCATCACATCACCACACGCACTCTGTTTTTTTGCACACTTCTTATAATTAATAAGTTCTTCTTTCTTTCTTTTCTTTTTTATTCATAATTTATTTCATGAACTGTTATTTGCACATTTTTACTGTAAATTTCCAAGTTAAAACCTGTAAATTTTGTAGTAATCTGTAAATCTTACTGTCATTTAATGGCCGGGTATTGTACAGCAATAAGCATTTCACCACATGTTGTACTGTGTATGGCTGTGTGTGTTAATTCGGATAAAATTTGAATTTGAAAATGGAATTAAACTTGTGCACCCAGAATACTTTTGTTGTTGTACAGTCATTACATTCCAGAAAAGAATAGTTCAAACAAATAATTAGGCTGAAAATAAATAAGCTGAAAATCACCGTGACATGATGATAAGTGTTTATGAACTTCAGACCACATTTATAGATGGATATATAGCAGTGGTTTGTGAAATTACTCCCAGACAGCAGGGTGTGCTATTTGTGAGACACTGCTATAGTGGTCCAGCTCAACAGCCAGCCAGCTAGCTAACAACAACACAAGACTCCGGCCAACTAGCGTTGTAATTAAATCCAACATTAAGGTGAGTCTAGCGGAAAATAAAAAGAAAGCCGTGAGATAGGGATTAAGGACTTAAAGAAACACGACAAAGGTAGTCGTGTAGCATTTTTAGCTGTAGTTTGCGCAGTTATTTCCCCGACCTTTTTGTTTGGCTTAGGTTAGCTGCTAAAGGCAAAGGGCTAACTAGCCAACTAGCTCTCCCCGCTTAAGCTGTGGTGCTATTGGTGCATTGTCTGGATTACCGGCAGGATTTATGTATTAATAGCTATGCCAGAGACTGTCACGTTTCTTTTTTATGACCACAATGGTCTGCATTCGTAATTAAAATGCGGTGCCATTTCAAAACGAAATACCAGTGTCGATTAGTGCACATTGTTAGCAGGTTAACTACCTGCTACTGTCACCGCCTACATTAAGTGAGTTTAACTTCCCGGCATGAACTAAATTAAAGTACAGGCTCTTCAACTTCAAAGAAATACTCAGAAAAATACCATGTTTAAACTTTGTGGTGTTGCATTCAATTAGATTTGGAATTCACAACTGGGCCTCCGTTATACTGTTTATTGGAGTCATTCACTCACTGCTCAGTCAGTGCAGGCTGTTTTAACTCGAAAGGTTTATCCGTGGAAGTGCTCATGTGGTTATGACTTGTATTCCTGTAAAGTGTATAAACCATGCTGCTCACAAAGTGGTGAGGTGACCAGCTGTCAGGGATTATTGTTTGGGTGGAAATTGTGAGTCAAAGTTCACTGTGAACACTGATTGCCTTCTCGGTTTAGGCACAGAGTAATGAGTGAGTCAGGTCAGTGTAAACAAACAAAGTCTTAAACCAGTCATGTTATTTATGTGTTTATCTCAAATCTAAAGGAGGACGTCTACATCTCTGATGCAGCTGTGCTGTATTTCTGGCAGGTAAACTGAGTTGTAAACTGTGGCTTTGAGAAACTTTGTTTTTAAGAAGCCTTTACCCCCGCCAATCAAATAATTTATCAGAACATAGACTTGCAGCTCTATATTTTGGTGATGCTGAGTATTACTTGCAGTGCAGGGCTGTCTTGCAGCAGTTGCACTGATTCCAGCAATGCATTTCTTTTGCCAAATCAAAAACCTGCCGTGCAGCAGACTTGAAGTGGCCTTTAATCTGTTTTTTCCCTGAGCTCATCTTTTTTTTTTTCTTCACCCCCCCTATACTTAACTCAGTTGAGCTGAGTTCACCTTCAGTGGGATGACCCACTAAGAAAAATCCACTGCCTGTGAGCTTTCATTGCTATTTTGTTAAAAACGCATAGGTTGCAGAGTGACTGCAGCAGCTGAAATCTCAAATAGGTTTTCAACTTAATGCATATGATTGTGATTTCTGAGTCACAAGCATTGGCTTCATCCCTAGGAAGGGCTCAGTGATGGGTTTAAATTACTACAATCAAAAGAACATTTTAATTAATATTTGGGTGATTTTTATTTAAAAAATTCAGACCACTCAGTCAGACCACTGACTGTTGTGTTAATGAATGGCATCTGTGCTACTTAATTTTCCCTTCTTACATAATAGACATGGTTGACATGTCAGGATTTGCACTAAAGGGATGCACTCTGGGTTTATTAGCTCATTAAGATGTAGGGGATTATGTATTATAATGAGCACACTGACCCTAAATGCAGGTCTATGTTAACTTATTTCATTTCAGTTGAGTACTGTGTGGTTAGATAAATGTCTCCAAAGGATCATTTAGTTTTTGAGCTTCAACCCCCCCCCAAAACTAAACCAATGTTTGATACAAAATTAAGCAAATTGAAAACAGTAATACTACTCTGATACTCCCATGTGTCTTTGGAGGTTAAGACAATAAGTGTATCTGTTGGTAACAATATGAACCAGGTGACCAGCGATCTTAGCAATGCATTGAGGCCTGTCCTCCCTTTAACCCTCATGTACGTGGTGAAGCGAGCGGGGTTTTGCTCGGGAAGTACAGACAGGAGCCGAAACCTGGCTGCTAATGCTTTTTCGCCCTGTCAAATCCCCTTCAGTGTAATTGCGGGTCTGCGCAAAGTTGAGGATGAGAACGAGGCAAGCTGATCGCTGTAGCAAAATCAATAGTTCATACCTCTCCGAGATTGAGTTTTTAGGAAAGGAGGAGCACCGTGACCGAGGGCAGAATATGAAATCGCTCCCACAGAGGCCGAACACGCGCCCTGCAATCGATCCCCGGTCCCTGTACCAATTATAGTTTTAAGGTTTTCTGTGGCTTACTGCAGTCCTCAAAGACCAAAGCTTTGGAAACAGACATTGTGTTCACTGACACTTCGACAAGGCCTGCAATTTTTTTTTTTCATCCCCCCCGTTGAAAATTGCTGTCTGAAATGCCTCCAAACCTCCAGTCTTTAATTTAGAGTAGAGATTGATTTGTCCTTTTTTTCGTCTTCTTTTTGTTTTTAAGTCAGGTGAGTAAAATGTCAGGAAACGCATAACTGCCACAGTGTGTATTCCACATCTCCACAGGTTTTTATTTATTATTTTTATCACCTACAAATAAAACATGTCCAGTATATAGCAGGATCATTTGCATTAACTGCATTTGGTCTTATTTGAATAGGAAAAATATTACTAATAGTTTTTACCTGCCATTGAAAATGCAGCAACAGTTACACTTTTCTTACCATGATTTTAATCATTTATTTATTTTTATCGCATATCCACCTTCATTTGTTGGTGATGGACTCAGTCCTCCTTTGCATAGCGCTGCACAGATATACGGAGAGCTTGTTTCTGCTTGACTCGTTGCATTTCTCTTCCTTTGTCTCTAAAATATCCTGAAGGTGCTCTTTTGGATTCAAGTTAGACAGCATACTTTTTGTCTTAGTTTTTGCCCCCCACCCCACCTGTGATTTTTGGCACTACGCTTTGGGTAGTTCCTCTTCTGACAGGCTTCTGCAGACTAGGAGTCATTCATTGTGCCGTCTATAAACACCTTAGCTCTCATGCAGTCACACATCCAGAGCTCCCAGTGTTGGGGGTTTGCTTTGATTGTGATAATTCTGGTCAGGCGCAAACCAAACATACTGGACCCCATCTGAGCTGAGCAAATTTACCGCAGTCTCAGCTGTCCTCTCAATATATACCAGGATCGTTTTTTGTGTTCGCAAAGTAATCGTGGAGTTTTGTGTTGAACTCAGATCCACTTTATAGTCTATGTCACCCTTTGCCAAGATTTGTTTTCCTATTATTTTCTTTTTATGTTGTGTAGTTACTCGGTGGGTTTTTGTAGCCAAAGCTGTCACGTTGGATGATGTCAGCAGCTCTGTGAAGTTTGGCCTTTTTGTGTTTGAAAATTGAAAAGGCTTGACAATTGACAGGTTAATGGAGTTTTATTTCCTGTAACATCTCCCAGGCTTTGAATGTACTTTTGCAATCTGCTGTGTTTTGATTCCAGGTGTTATTATTGTAAGAGCCTTGCCCTAGCTTTTGCTAAAATGATTGGACTGTATATTGCCAATATCAATATAGTTGCTGTGTCTTACACAATACTGCTCTTTTTCTGCTTACATTTTTTTAAAGAAAAGACCTAAGCAAATGAATAATACTTTTTAATTTGCTTATGCCCCTTATGTTACCATTATAAATGGACAATATGGTGGTGGAGTGCTTAGCACGGTCTCCTCACAGCAAGAGAGCTCCTGGTTTGAACCCGCTTGCTAGCTGTAGCTTGTCTGTATGGATTTTGCCTGTTCCCACTTTACCTGCATGGGTTTTCTCCAGGTGCAATGGCCTCCTTCTACAGTACAAAGACACACATGTTAGGTCTTTCAATTTATTCTAAAACTAGGTGTAAACGTGAGTGTGACTGGTTGTCTATCTCTATGTGTGGGCCCTGTGATAGCCTTGAAAGCTGTCCAGGGTGCACCTTGCCTCTTGCCCAGTAACAGCTGATGAGACGCTACCTGAGTAGGATAAGCGGTTAAGATAGATGGCTGTAACGTCATAAAATAAAACCTTTCTGACAGTTTACTTGAAATGTATGAACACTTTGAATGTATGAGCCCATAACTAAACAACCAGAAGGAAAATGGTTAAGATAACTCCATGTGTGGACTCTAAGCTGCAGTCAAGCACAACAGCATGCTTGAGCCAAAGCGATGTGAACGATAAGCTACAGCAAACTAAAGGAAACTGCATTCCTCCAGTAGGCGTTAACACATTGTTTTTGTCCCTGCCCTTGCATCTAAAAGCTCTGCTGTACTTTTTTAAATATGTCAAAAATGTTAACATGGTTATTAGGGAATAACATACATTAGCCAGGTTAGCAGTTGTAGCATTTGTCTTTTAACATTAATTGCACAGGCTCAGTGGACTGCCAGAATGAGTTTTAGTACTTCCCCCTAACTGGTGATAAGTGTTTAGATTATCAGGTGTAAATTAAGCTGCATGAATTTATCACAAACCCTTTGACCTCTGTGAATGACATTTTAAAGTTACTGAATCATTTCCATTTATATAGTGTATTTTCACACATCACAAATTTGTCACAAAGGACTTTACAATCTGCACAGCACGTGTCATCCTCTGTTCATAGGCCCTCCATTCAGAGATGGGAACACGCCACAAAAAATATTTGACAGGATACTGACAAAGACCAAAGAGACTGATGCAAGTTAGTATCAAGAGCTTTTTAACACCAAGTCCTAATGAAACAGCTTCATCTGAAATACAGCAAACCAGCTGCTGCATGCAACTTGCAGTGTACACTAAAACAACACGAAAACTTGCCAATTTCAAATAAGATAAAGCAACAAACCTTTTTGAAATAGGGTTGCAGCATACTCCTTCTATTACTTGTCAGTGACAAATCTATAAAAATGTCTTAACTGTTAGGTGTGTTGGATGAACAATTCCTGCAGTAAATGCTGTCATATAGTGTGCTTCTATAACCTTCCTGACAGAAAAAGGCACTCTCTGTTTCAACTGCTGTGTGGCTTTAGTGCAAAGCTACAGCAGCAGATAACGTCCTGTTTAAATTAGCAGTAACTCTGTTGCCATGTTGACCAAAAAATAAATAAATAAAATTAATTACATGCACATATAGCTTTATAGACTCGCTGTAGACTGAAGAAATGAGGATTGTCAGTTTTTGGGTTGAGCAATAATTGTTTTTAAAGAAAATAAACTCTAAGACCTGATAGGCTGATGAGTTCAGCTGTTTCGTTATGAGTGCACTACCCTAAATCTGTGTGTCTTGATTAAGAGGTCCTGCAGCTCTTGAAATGTGCAGAACCTAAAGTTTCCATACAGTGTGCATCTTCACCTCAGTCCACAAATCTATATTTGATTGCTCTCTCACACCTCAGTTTGATTTTCTTTTGTCTCCATCCAACCTGTTTTCATGGCAATTTATCTTGGTGAATAGTTCCTTGGACGGTGTTCCATCTTTCATTCGCTGCCTGTTTTTTCTATTTGGCCTCTCTATCACTTTAAGTTTAATTTTCTTTCTCTGTACTTTCTTCTGTGTCTCCATCTTGCCAGTTGCCACCGTCAAAAACATATGAAGTATCATACCCCAGGAGAAGACTGAATTTCAGCCAGCTGTCTTGACTGTCTGCATGCCTCAGTACATTGAGTTGCTGTCATGTGATTGACTGATTGGATATTTATGTTAATGAAAAGTTACATATTACAAAGCCTTAAGTATGCTGCTGTAGTAATGAGCTCAGCTGATTTTAACCAAGGTTGCTAAGGAAACATGGATAGTCATGAATATCCATTGCAAATCAAATACTAAAGTTAGTCCTGAATCCAGTATTTAATTCCTTGAGCCTTGAAGAACTTTCACTGTTGGCATCTCACCTGCATTCGGTGTAATTATCAGAATCAGAAAGCTTGGCGGTCCCAACCTTCCCACTTGTTACACCAAGTTTTGGTCCCAAATTGAATTTATGGATGAAGACGTAAAAACATTAAAGGCTCCGCATGTGAGACACCGGTAGAGACGGATGAACGGTTCAAGGACTGTTGAAATGGAAATAAGAAATGGGGGGGATAGAAACAGATTAACAGAGATTCGTGTTGTGTTAACACAACACCAATAAACCAGAGGCACTCGGAGGTAAACACTGTCTGAAACCACACAAAAGCTCCTCAAATGCGTTATAGATGCAAAGGCATACAGGGAAGGACTTGGTCCGCAGCAAAGGGCACGATATTTGGAAAAGTTGAGGTTTATTGGTGGTGCAGATCCAAACGAATTGACTCCTTCATTTGGATCAATGACGACCTGGAGAGTCTTCCGTCTATTGCATATCCTGATATCGTCAACTATCTGGTTTTCTCGCCAAGCCCATACACAGCAGAAGACCTTAAATCTTATAAAATTTGGAGGCCTATAACCAGATGGTGTGTGGATGGGTGAGGGAGATGCAGTATCAAGTCATCAGCGACAGATGTGTTGTGAATGCCAAAGTAAGTAATGTAATAACGTCTTTAATCAACCAAACCTTAACTGTATGATATCATCCCTTACCAAAAAGTAGCATACTTCGAGTATATTTTATTAAGTATGCTTAACTATAGAAAAAGAAATGAGCAGAACAAATTCGAATGTTGTCTAGATTTTTGCCTTGTAGATCCTGGTTTAGCTTCGCTAACCGCAACCGCCTCCTTTCCTCTAATAACTTTCGGCATTGTTCTCCCTGATTTGTAATAACTTTTGGCAGTCTATAAGACTGCAAATGTTTTTCACAGTCTGACCGATTGGTACAGCCATCAACACGGCAATAATTCACCATTTCCTTTCGTTCGACGTTTAGAATCAGTTTGATTGCGCGTGCTTTGTTTAACTCCAGTATCTCCAATATGGCGACTTCCGGTTTGATGACGCACCGTGAAAACCCACTATACAATTCTGTGTTTAGATGTGGGGAACTATTTTTTTGTGTTATATACCATATAACATCAACAAAACTAGATTGTTAGATCAAATTTCAAAGCTTTTTAAAGCCCCGTTTGTCTTAATTTCCCACAAAATAAAAAAAATAAACGGATATTTATTTAAATCTTTTAAAGGGCACTTACAAAAGAGGCGAACGGTTGTATTAAACTTTCCTTAAAGAGGGAAAATATTGCACTTGTTCTTTGTCTTTTCAGTTGTGGATTGATATTTGACTTGTAGGTTTTTATTGATGTTTAGATTACAATAGAGACATGAAGCAGTCAGGCCCCTGTGCCTTATGGTAGACACCACCTTTTTACTAGGAGAAATGGGGAGTTTGGAGTTAAGCTTTGGACTCTTTGTTGTCTTCCAAACTTCCTCAAGCTGTTCCCGGGCAGCTTTGGGAGTGTGTGAATGTCAGGGCAGAAAGGCTTCTCATGAGAATCTTGGATTAAAACAAGATAATCAATATAAACACTTTAATGTTGTGGCTTATTTGTGTGTGTGTGTGTGTGTGTGTGTGTGTGTGTGTGTGCGTGCGTGCGTGTGTGTGCGTGTGCGCGCGCATGTACTGATCTGCATGGCGCTTCTGTGTGACTTTAAGTTAATTAGGGAGCGTGGCCAGTGGGTCCAAACTCCTAGCACAGTCCTAGGAGACGGCTTGTTTATTTACAGTTCATTTTTGAGACTTAATTGCAGCTGCAGCAGTTATTGATCTTAGAACAGGCATGGTGCCATCGATCTCCTGCTGTCCTCCAGTGGGTCAGGGACAATTCATCTAACTCCAAGCCAACAAACCTCAGTATTGTGCAGCAGGGGCCACACGAATGAAATGATATTCGGTCTCACCTAGATTAATGAAAGATCCAGCGCCAGTGTCCTGTCTCTGTGAACACTGTATGGCTTAAACTGTTCCAGGGAATAACTTCAAATTTGGCTCAAATGTTCAGGTTAAGGTCGAGGTCACTTGCAAACTTTTACTTAAACTCAAGGATGGCTTGATCAGAAATTCAAGGTCCCTGCAACCTCCCTTTTTTAAAAAATTTTTTTATCCACAACTCATGAATTCATGCACTAGTCTCTACAGTCTGGATATAAACTGCAGCTCAAGTGGTTGATGGAGGCATCACAGTAAAATGTTTTGTTTTTGTACAGTGTGTGAGTGAAACTTAAACATTAGTATGGTTCAGACTAATTCATCACATTCTCTGCCTGCAGGGGGCAAACAGCTTCCATGTGACGCGCACCGATGCAGATGGACGTCTGGGCTGAACACTGACGAGTGGAAGTGACAGATTCCTCTTCCTCACCCTCTTGCCCCAAACATCTGTCACACTGGCAATGTCAAGAGTCCCGAGTCCCCCTCCCCCTGCGGAAATGTCCAGCGGGCCTGTGGCCGAGAGCTGGTGCTACACTCAGGTGAAATGACTCTTGTTTCAGGCTCGCTGTCTGATTGAACCTCGGATTAATGAATCTAAGCCTTTTCTGAATGTATTCTTCCTTTTAACAGATCAAAGTGGTGAAGTTCTCTTACATGTGGACCATCAATAACTTCAGCTTCTGTCGTGAGGAGATGGGGGAGGTCATCAAGAGCTCCACCTTCTCTTCTGGGGCCAATGACAAGCTGAAATGGTGCGTCAGAATGAGGGCTGCTTTGTTGCAAACATTTGGATAATCCTGCTCAGACTGACGCACACAGATGTAATAATCTGTCTGATGGAAGGCCTTTCAAGCTGTTTACAAACAGTCAAGCAAACTGCTCAAATATCATTTCAGTTAGAGCCATCCAAGCTCTAATCTCTCAGAAATCTCTCACTGTGCATTCTCATGGAAATCCAAAAAAGCGTGGCTAACATTTCCTTATGTAGCATCCTAGCTTTAATCAGATTTCTTTTTAAAATCTCTTAATCTGTACAAACGTAACATAAATGTAGATTTATAACACAGGTTCAGCCTGATTTAGCCTTAATGAATGACCTCTAGTACAACTTCAATAAAAGAGCCTTATACACCAAAACAAAGAAATCATTAAGCTTTCCTGAGGTGCAACTTCTGCACTTTCCTTGCACAGCATAATAGTCTGGTTAGTAGAGCAGGGCGATATGACCAAAAATATTTATCACGATATACATTTGAAAATTTGCGATAACGATATAACTGACGATATAATTGACACTAGACAAAATGCTTTACAACTCCACAACTTTGATGGGGGTTTTTGCACTAATAATGTATTTAAAACAACAACTTAAACAAGCAGCTGTTTTTTATGTGCATTAAAGTCATATAAAATTTTAACAGTGCAACTGCAAATTCCTTGCTGACAGTTTAACCAAAAGGTGTTTCCAGTGGAAATTGGCCGACATATCCTGAGCACAACCATGTATAAAATCCACAAAACTTAAAAAGAGTTTATACACACACAATACGGTAATAATATGTTGAAGCGCAGTACGTATCACTCCGCGAGGCTCCTGCCTGCCGAGGGAGCAGCCGTAATGCTCCGACATAAAATTGTTTCGAGGTCAGTAAACACAACCAGAGTTCATACATAAGGCACACGGGATTATGAGGGGCAGAAAAATCAAAGGATTGATTTTAAGTGTGCCGTATTTTCCAAACAACACGGTAATAACGACGGCCTGCTAGCATGCTCTACCAAAAATAGTGTTTTGTTGTGTATCTGACGGACGAAAGCCAAACCAGTTCCACACCCCTGTTGTTGCAGCATTTTTACAAACCAATTCTGGTTCATCCGTTTCATTCAACGATCCGCTTTCGCTCTTCTCATTCTGCGTCGCCGCCATGTGCGTATGTAAACAAAGGCACTGCGCATGTGCTTTTTACCCATATTCTATCGCGATATTTCATTTTCCTATCGTTGCCCAAAATGACACCGCTATTACCGTGAACGGTATGATATAGCCCAGTCCTACTGGTTAGGAATGACACATACTAATAAGGGTTAATACATTTTTACATTGACCTTCTTGTTGAATCTTCTGTCCCCATCAGGTGTTTGCGGGTGAATCCCAAGGGCCTGGATGAGGAGAGCAAAGATTACCTGTCCCTCTACCTGCTGCTGGTCAGCTGTCCAAAAGCCGAGGTGCGTGCCAAGTTCAAGTTCTCTATCCTCAACGCCAAGGGAGAGGAGACCAAAGCCATGGGTGAGTACAGAATATTCAGTGAAACAGACACATTTTCAGATTTTGTAGGCGTTAATAATTTTTCTGCATTGAGCTTTTGTAAAATAGTTTCTTCTTAGACTTTCCTTATCGTGGCTTCTCTGTGTCTGCTCTGCAGAAAGCCAGAGGGCGTATCGTTTTGTCCAGGGGAAGGATTGGGGTTTTAAAAAGTTCATCCGGAGAGATTTCCTCCTAGATGAGGCCAACGGCCTTCTACCTGATGACAAGCTCACGCTCTTCTGTGAGGTACGTGGTTACATTTTGCTGTTGCCTTTTCTTTCTGACCTTGCATTTTTGACGCATTGCATTTCATTTCATTACATTTGTCCCCTTGAGGTGAGTGTGGTGCAGGACTCTGTCAACATTTCTGGTCAGAACACCATGAACATGGTAAAGGTACCCGACTGCCGGCTAGCAGACGAGCTGGGCGGCCTGTGGGAGAACTCACGTTTCACAGACTGCTCCCTGTGTGTGGCTGGCCAGGAGTTTCAAGCACATAAAGCCATCCTAGCAGGTACAAGCTTCTTCTTCATGTTTATATATTGAAATTTATTCAAGTTTTTGCTAATTAGCGCCATGACTGCAAGTTGTTCTCTTCCTGTTTCCTAGCACGTTCCCCAGTATTCAGCGCCATGTTTGAGCACGAGATGGAAGAGAGCAAAAAGGTAAACCCAAGGTCCCAAAGCTTTTTTTTTTATTTTGTAAATCCTCAGATTTTCACTGCCGTGATGTGAGGTTAAAACGAGTGAAGGATTGCGTGCTGTCAAATGGCTGCAGCACAGAGCCGTTTGGTGAAACTGAATGATAGCACAGCTGAAATGCAATTGTCCTGCCGATCTTGGGGGTCAGGATTCATCCTTCACTGACAAAGCTGCAGACGCACAGAATAGCTTTTTTTTTTTTTTTTTTCCTTTTTCATTTTTGCACAGGTGACTGTAAGAAATGAGATTGCAGGAGTGGTTGGCATAAAATGGCCTTTATGAATTTATTAAATTACAGATAATACTGAATTCAGCCAAACTGAACTCTTTCAGTAATTTAACCACAAATGCCTATGGGTATTATTAAGTGACTGCTAATGTAGGTGCAAATAATGGATCACACTAGGCTGATACGCAAGACAGTCTCACACTTACCTGATGACTATGCAAGTGCACTCCAAATATTTCAATAAAAAATGTTCTCTTGCTCATGTAAAGCTGCTTAATTACTGATTTCTGCATTTCAGCAGTATAAATAATTTTTATTAAGAATGAGGTCATTGTTTTTGACCCAGTGTGCTGATCTTCTCCTGGACCTGTGCCCCTCTGAGCAGCTACATGTTAGACGCACAGTGGACTGTGACTGTGTTTAAACTAGATAAGCAGATAAATGATGCCATTAAATGTTTTTTGTTTTGTTTTTTTTACCACTTGAGGTCAAAATCTGCTTTATTTCTAAATGTTTTTGAGCATCCTTTAACACAGTGTGTCTGGAGAACTGTAATGGGCTTTATGTTGGCCTTAGTAACGCTTCCTGTGATCACAGTTAGTTCAAAATACCACAGGTTCATTTCCTCTGTCTTGGTTTCCCTCCACTGGCTCTACGTTCATTTTTAAGATTCATTTTAAGATTTTATTATTTCTTTTTAAAACCTCTTAATGGATCAGCACCACTATATATACTTTTGCACGTGACCTGCTGAACTACATGTTCCTTGAGGTCGCTGAGGACCGGCTGAAAGTCCCAGAAACCTGTCTGAAAACCAGGGGTCAAGCTTCATCAGCTATCATCCCCAAATTATGGAATTATTTCCCTGTACATCTTTGCCTGTTTTCAAAAACGCATTTTAAAACTCATTTTTATTGTGGCTTTTAACTCGAGGAATAAAAAAAATGAGAAAGTGTGTTCTTACCCTCGTTTATTATTGTTTTATTGTTCTGTGGTGCTTTCGTGCTTTGTAACTCTTGGTTTTTAAAAAGTGCTTTATAAATAAAATCAGGATGGATTTAAAATTTTCTGGTGTGATACAAATGTGCTGTTGAAGTGCAGTTAAAGCTCATGTCATCAATGCTTCATTCAGTCTCCATCCCTTGTGTCTTGTCAGAATCGTGTGGAGATCAACGATGTGGAGCCCGAGGTTTTCAAAGAGATGATGTGCTTCATTTACACAGACAAGGCTCCAAACCTGGACAAAATGGCAGATGACTTGCTTGCAGCAGCTGATAAGGTAATATAAGAGTGGGAAGCTGCTACCCGACACTCTGTGGATGTGGGAAAGCCTGTTGCCTGTTTGTAACATGGCCACATACTCAGGATTTCTACAGTTTGAGGCACCTGCACGTTGAGGCCACAGAGCTCGTGCGTGACTAGTGTTGCTGTTGGCTTTCTGTGAACATGAATGGGATAAAATAAAATTACAAATGACTGAATTGGTAAAACTCAAATACAACGAGCCATTTTCTGGGGTTTTTAAGGCTCGGAAAAAATTTGATTTACCTGCCATTGGGGAGTAACCTGGTGTTCAGTGTCTTTCCCAAGGGCACCTTAACATGTGGGGATTGAACTGTCAACCGGTGCAATTAGTGGACAATGGAGGAATTTGAGCCCACTGAGCATGTGTATGAGAGACCTTTTGAATCAAGCCCACAGAGAGCTTGGATCGAATTCTGTTAAGAAAAAAAAAATCATTCGGGGGGGTTGTGACCCTCAGAAAAACTGCATTCATCAATTCACCCCACCTGCTTCTGCAGTGACTGTGGCTATAAAACAAAAGGGCTTTTTTACAGAGTGTGCGTCACATGACCAGTGCAGAAGTTACTGTAATGAGGTTTGGATGCTACCACACAGCTCAGCACTGTTTCTGAGGGCTCTCTGTCAGTTTTTGGAGAATAATGAACAACTACACATGAAATGTTTCATCTAACATGTTTTTTCCCTCCTTTCTTCTCTTGATAATCTAGTGCAGACAAAACCTTATACAACTACAGAGCTTATAGACTGTAATTAGTCCTAAGTATATTTTGCAGAGCGAGCTTTCAGAAATCCCTTGAGGTAAAGATAATTAGTTGCATTAATGCATGGCATGATACAAGTGTACCCAGTAAACCTTTTCCCAGTAAGACTTTATGATTTCAGTGAACAGTTGGATGATTTAGCGCTGATCTCACTCCTCCATAACACCAAATGTGGAGCTGGCTTTGAGACAGTTTCCCTCAGAGGTCGAGCATTGAAATGTTTATATCCTACTCTCCTATTTATCTCTTTAAAACATAATATATTTTATAGATCAGACCCCACTGACAACAAGACTAAACGAAGCTCTGTGTTTGAACACTGGAATGGTCAACTGTGACAGCAGAGACCACATAGATACTGATGGAGAAGACGAAACTGCCAATCTTCTTGTATCCACTCTTTTACAGTATGCTCTGGAGAGACTGAAGGTCATGTGTGAGGACGCGTTGTGCACTAGCCTGTCTGTGGAAAACGCTGCTGAGATCCTGATCCTCGCTGACCTGCACAGCGCCGACCAGCTCAAAACGCAGGCCGTCGACTTCATTAACTAGTAAGTTGAAGAAAAAAAGAGCTCATCGTCACATGCAATAGGGTTTCCAACACCTTTTTCACGCACTCGCAGGTCCTCCACATCCACTGTACATCCTGTCTCTGTCATGTCAGTATGGTTCTTGTCGTTCTTCTTTATCTTGGCATCATTACAGGTAGTACCTGAGCTCGCCTCATCTCTTGATGGCTCTGTGCCAGTTAGTGATTTTAATTTCACATATGCCCCCGTGGAGTGGTCTGCCTGATATTATTAAACCCTGCCATGGCTTTCATAGGGATCGGGGCAACCTGACTCCTCACTAGTCTGTTGTCACCTCCTCTGTTGACTGAAAGTGTGATATTAACACACGTCTGTGCTGATGGTGGGCTCAGATATTACTATTATCTTTCTTTTTTTTGTTAATGTAGGGCCGGGCGATGTGGCTCGACAAAACATGATTTAACAACATTTCTGCTAACATAATATAATATAATTATATCTTTTCAATATGGACTTCTTTGTCCCCAAAACATTTTTCCATCAGAAGGATTCAAACTCGCTGTGTATCCATAGAAGCATAAATGAAGGGAGGATGTTGTATGATTGAGGAACTGCATTAGCATGTGATTCCGTTTAACTGCTACTATGTGTCCATTTAATTATTATTTATCAGGCAAAATGGGAGAATGAAAGAGTTTCAGTTTGCGGTACAAAAGGAAAAACTGAGTCTGCTTTTGAATAGGAGACAACAGAATGAAGTGTATGGAAGCAAACGGCTAGTTCTGTGACCGTCAGGGCTATAGTCTGTATGTACAGGTGTGGTCAGATGTTTCCACAAGCCTATGTAATGGTGTTCCCAAAGCTCCGACCTCAACCCTGTTGAAAATTTGTGAGCTAAGCTTAAGAGCTGGGTTTATGCCATGAAACTACTCTGCCAAGACGATTCAGGCTGGATCATGCCACCAGAAGTTTGTTGATGGTTACCAAAAGGTGCAACTTGCTAAGGGACATTTAACCAAATATTAGTAGAAGGTATGTATATATTTGAGGCTGTATGTGTTATTTTCACCCTGTGTGGATTAGAAAAATCCAAAATTAAAATTTGTGCACCCATCTCTTGTTTTTTTTGGGGTTTTTTGGGGTTTTTTAGGCATAAAAGATGAGAACGCAATCATTAAAAATCTTAAAATTACCATTACGTTTACACTATGTTTACCTTTAACTGAAAGTGTAACAGTCTGTTGGGAAAATGCCCATCGCTTCCCTTGATCTGTGACCTCTGTGAACACTTCACTGATGTCTTTGTGCTCTCACTACTTTCAGGTAATAATGAATAAAAAGTATATTAGAAAAAAAATTGTCACTATAATCTCAGTCATGATGTGGGATTACACCGGTTTAGGCTTCCAACTCTCCCTTAAGCTTTAGTTGAACTCCTGATTCTGGCTCCTACTTTAAGGATAAACTTTTAACTGGAAATGGAGATTTTGTATCTTTTGAGCACTATTGTAAACCAGCAGCTGGAGTCACCACAGCCCAGCAGTCATTCCTGTTATCATTCTTTGAAGTCTGAAGGCACAGTAATTGGAGTAATTGGAGCATTGTTGTGTAAATTTTCCACAAAGTCTGCATGATAACTAAAAATTGGCAAAGCCACGTTCACCATCTGACAGGGAAATTTCTGTTAATCAGCCTCAAGCGGACCTTGGCAGAAGTATAACACCTGTAAAATGGTTTCACGCAGTCTGTACTATTCACAGGAAAATTGGATCCAAACAATCTGCCATTATTTAGGATTTCCAGGTTCCCTGTCTGTACATTTGTTATGCATGTGTTTACTTAAGGAAAACTTGATTTGTAATCTTTTTTTATTTTCTTCCTTTCTTATCTCATCCACCAGCCATGCTGCAGAGGTGATGGAGACAGCAGGCTGGAAGTCCATGGTGGCGTCTCATCCGCACCTGGTGGCTGAAGCGTATCGCTCCCTGGCTTCTGCTCAGTGCCCTTTCCTCGGACCCCCACGCAAACGCCTCAAACAGTCCTAACAGTCCCACAGGAAGGCATCCACACACACTCATACAAACTCACACCTTTGCACATACATGCACTCACAAAAACACACAGATCCCCCCCCAACCCTCAAACACACAGGGACAACCTTTCCCCCTTGCTGTTACCTACTACACTACCTACAGCCTCTCCCCAAATCTCCCCCTTCTGCCCCATCCAGAACCTGCTGTATTTAGTCTCTTCTAAAGATGGAGGGAAGGAGGAGGAAGAGATGGACGAGAGGGAGAAGTGGGATTGTTAAGTGGATGTTTTGTTGTTTACAAAGGAAAAAGAAAAACCCACAGCACCCTCTCCTTTCTCCTCGGCTCTGGTTTAGTGAGGTCTCTTTTCCGTGAATAAATCCAAAATCCTTGGTAGTTCCTACTTTGGAATCTGTTCAGGAGGATGAACTGGACACATGAACCCAACAAGAGCCAACCGTTTTTGAAACTTGGAGGCTTGAAGGACTATTGCAGATAAGGTCTTTTAAGTGTCTATTTTATCACATGGCTTCTTTTTTTGCTCTGTTCTTAGTGTTTGGAGTAGAGCCGTGAGAGAAGCCCAAAAACTACAGGACACGTGGGCCTGTGAGGGACTAAAGAAGATGAAATGGGCCTTTCAAACTAGAAGACCCCAAGAAAGACAACCAAGGGCTAGTCAAAAAAACAAAAAAAGAAGCAGCAACAGCAGATATGGGCCTAAAATCATCAAATTTTCCCAAAGAAAGTGGGGAAAACATTGCACTAAATTCACAGGTCACCCCCGTGTCAACCCTTACCAGCAGTAAAGTAGAAATACTGTAGGCAAGCACACATTGACGCAAGCTTCTTGGACTAGACACCCAGCTGGACCACCAAGAACAAGTACCCTTTAAAAAGATTTATCAGCAAGTGACAAAAAAAACCAACACATGATCTCCCATGTAGAACTCTTCAAACTTCATCTGCATCTCTTTTCATTTGTTTTGTTTTCTTTTTTTTGTTTGTTTTTTAATTAGTGGAGAAAACCAGTTTAAAAAGGATACGGAAAATAGCAACGCACAACTGGATGTCATTCTTGGGGAAATTTGTTTTGTGTCTGGATCTCTTTGTAGCCCTTGAGAGAAAATGATGTCTAAGGTGTAGACAGACAAACCTACTAGAGGACAACAAAGGGAGGTTAAGAAATGGTTACATTAGAGTCCGATAAGGCGTGTCGATGTTATTTTATGAGAGGTATTTTTTTTCCCTCAAAAATGTTATTTCTATTTTTTTTTTTTTCATAGGAATTTGTACAGACACCAGTGCTTTTGAAGCTGTGTTTAAACAAAAGCATTTTCAACAGAGAAATTCTTTGCAGGCATGAAGACTGACGGGAAATGAAATTGAAATGAACACGTTTTAATGTTCAGAATAGACATAATGTGAAACACATGCACACCAAGGTAAAACCATATGAAATACATTTTTGAAGTTATCATTTTAACCTGGTGAAAAATGGTAATTGATAGAAGGAACCATTGTTGTTTCTTTCCTGTAGATATCGCTGAATATGAGAAGTGACACTTAGTTGTTGCCATTTTTTGTTCCCAAAAGAATAAACCACAACTATTTTGTATTGAATGCAGTGCAAGCTTTGTCTGGGTATTTCTCTCCGAGTTATGTATGTTGTAGTCAAATGTTTGCTTAAAAGCACATAAATCTCCAAAGGAAAGAGAATTTATGGAGTTTGGCCACAGAAAAATATTTTGAAGTGAGCACAGACTTTATCCTAAATGTCTTAGATCGTTAGCTATTAATTATTATATATAGACTATATTCTGTCTCCAATACCCAAATTCTGGCAGATGTTGTTGCAGTCTATTATTACTCACTGTATAGCAGCATAGGAGAATAACAATAAATCATAGATATTGTTCATAACAATGGACGGTATAAAAGATATGTACAGTCAAGGTAAAAAGAAGTATTAAGGTTTTACATAACAGATGTTGTGTAACAATAATAATCTGATCCATAGGTCTTGTGATTGTATTACACGGTGTCATTTTTTAAAATTTAAGACTAAGTATACCTCTTGCTTCCATAAGAATTTACAGGGTAAGAGGCAACCAGGTGCTGGCAATTTAGCAAATGTATTGAATGTGAACATTCAATGCAGTGCAACACTGAGAAACTGTGGAAAGGAAAAATAGAAAATTAAAAAACAAACCCAAGAGTTAGGTGTCACCCAAATTTCATGACATTACTATTAGAAAGTGTGGCTTGTTTTAAAGAATTAGCAGGAGCACACCTTTTCTCTCTAAAAAGAACATGGCAGCACAGCCAAGTCTCATCTAACCAAACCACGAGACTTTTGAACAGTGGTATAGATTGGCCATAATGCACAGCGCCACGTTTGGTGAAAATAACAGCATATAAGCACAAACACCTCAAAAAAACTGTCAAGTACAGTGGTTGAGGGGCGATGCTTTGGGCTTTTTTTTTTTTTTTTTGCAGCCACAGAATTTAAGGACCTTGCAGTCTCTGAGTAAACCATCTACTTGAAACCAAACGCAATAATATTGAGCCCAGCAACAAAGCGGCAGAATGACTGAATTTTTTTTTCTAAAGTGCTGGATTACCCTTGCAGGAACTTAAGAGAACTGTATAAGCAATCTCAAAAAGCAATCTGAAAATCTCAAAAAACTGAAGGGGGGGTACTGTCTTTGTTGCTATGACGATATTCTCTAGGCCTGACAAGAGAAACCAACAGGAAATACCTTAAACCAACAGGGGACAGTAGATTGCCCAAAGAACATTTAGTTCATTTTTAAAAAAGTGTTGTTCACTGTAATTGTCAGCAAGAAGAATTATCTAGGTTAGTTTGCGATTTCAAATCACTCTTATCCATATATTATTTTCACTTTACTGAAAACTTCCTGGTGCCGCCCCTGCAGAGAAGCTGAAATCAAATGTCTGCATAGAACTTTAATATGTCTTTGGTAGTGGATGGTCCTCCCACCACTCTGTCCTTGCTAATTTAGAAAAAGCAGTATGCTGCATAGGATGCTGACACTCCGTAATATGGTTGACTGCACTTGCAGCTGTTGACAGAAGCGTTCTCCCTGCTGTTTCCAGCCACTCCGGGAGCAGCTGGAAACAGTGGTGGATGGTGAGGGGTGTCTTTAACCTCTGTCACCTACTTAATCGAGTTAGCGGCCTGTGTCTGGGTCATTAAACATCCATCTGCCCGGCAGAAAAGGTTAGTTGCCAGTGCCTTGAGTGCAGTGATCGAGCAGATGTGTTTAATTGCACCTCCTGAACCGTTTCCTGAACCATACCCCTGCACTCTCGCGTGCACCTTAGTTTCAATCTGAGCCACTCTGGGTTTAAACTGCAGACACAGTTTAACAAGGTTATAAGACTGAGGTTTATTCAAAGACAGTCTGACATGCCTGTTTAACCTGCCAGCTGTTCAAAGATAATGCGAACCTGCACGTGTGGGCAACGACAAGCATACTTTGTTAGCAATGGAAAGCAAGATGTATTGGAATAACACAAAGCTTAAACCTGTGCGCTTCATCTTTTATAGCCTGCAGCTCTTCTGAGTGGGTGAGTTCATA
Organism: Haplochromis burtoni; assembly: GCF_018398535.1. Classification (NCBI taxonomy): domain Eukaryota; kingdom Metazoa; phylum Chordata; class Actinopteri; order Cichliformes; family Cichlidae; genus Haplochromis; species Haplochromis burtoni. Next base: position 75,653 of record NW_024582892.1, on the reverse strand, counting down.
TCAAGAATCATATAAAAATATAAATAAATTCAAATTATTACACGAAAAGAAATTAAATTCTTTATTTAAAAAAAAATTACAGTGGCATGAAAACAATTTTGAAGGACTGATTTGCAGAACCACAAGTATCTATGGTCCTGCAGCTTTAGCATACAACAACATTAGAGGATGACTATATCTTGGCTTTTATTAACCCCTTAGCAGTCCTATTAGTCCCCTAAACCATCCAATGTCCCGTGGGCGGTACGTCCGACTGCTAACAGTTTAAACCAAAAACTTACCATTGTCTGCTTTAACCAAAGAAACATGAAAAAACAAAGAAACATGAAGGGAATAGCTGATTAATCTGCTGAGTACTACCACTGCCTTTTTGTTGGTAACTACAGTTCAGAAAAAGAGCAAATATCAAGATTTTTGTGAGTATTTTCATAACACTGTGGTTTCATAAAACCATATACGGTATTCAAAGGAATAATTAAGAAAGCAATTGCCAGGTAAATCACTCACTTTTAGTTGCACCCTAACCTTTTTTTGTTACATGATCTAAAACACTTTAATCTTAACGCAGGCACATTTTTTGCACTAAAAACATAGAAATGAAAGTGAACTTAAAAACACTTTTCAACCGAATTTCTTGAAGAACCTCAAAATGATCCATCAAACTGGCTCATAGCTGCACTAACTGGATTTCTCTATAGAGGCTTGCTGAGACATCACTCTCCAGTGTCCTTTAACCTGCAGGTAGGTAGGCTGGACTTTGCAGGCTATAGTCCGGGCAGACTTTCTGAACCAGTCTGTAGTCTGTGCTGTAGAAAGACACGTAGATGCAGATGACCTGGAAAGGTCTGGAGCACATCCAGGTGACGTGGCTCTGGGTGTGCTCCTGATCACATGTCTTTGATGGGTCGTAGTTGCACAGCATCACCTTCTTGTTGCGTTCGGTTTTCTCGGAGTCCACTCTGCAGTTGAACGTCTTTGAATCCTTGGGGTGGATCACGCTTTGGCGCTCCAAGTCGAACTCCACCTCTTTCGTCGGTGGCATGAGGCTGACGGACACGTTGCCTACCCCCGTGGAGTTGTGGCGGAAGTAGACGCCGAGAGACCCGTTCCCATGATCCACAATCTTCCCCAATATCAGCAAATTCAGTTTGACCGTCTTTATATTTGAATAAAAGTCCCCCCAGATGAAGGTCTCGGACCATTTAGATGTTCCATGAACTTTCATGATGGGCTGAAGCTTCATCTTTAATGATGGGTTCGAGTGCGGCTGTGAGTTTCCTTCAAGTATTTCCCCAAATCCCTGCTTTGAAAGAGGGATGAAGGGGTTACGGGGCAGCTTGGTGTGCTGAGTTAGACTCCTGGACTGAAGCACAGAGTTCTTCTGCTGTGAAGAAGCCTCGTGAGCCCTGCTGGGATGAGGCGGTGCTCTCTTGGTGAAGGTAAAGTTGCTGTGTGTCTGGTGTGGTCCAAGAACCAACTAGAAAAATAAGCACAGGACAAAGTTATAGACTGACCCCATCGGGAAGTAAACTAAGTGCTAGCATGAACGATTAAAAACAAATCAACAAAAAAAATCCCAAACGCTTTGGAAATATTGTCTCAGAATTGCTTCAATTAAATAGAATCTCATTTGAAAGAACTTTTGAGTTTTTGAGAAGTATTCTTAATATTGTCAGACTCACACACCACACAAATATTGTTAAACCTCACTCAGCATGTTTTAAGAAACTTAAGTCTGCAAAGAAAGTCGTCATTAGGATAATGCATCAAATCTAAAATATGTAGAACTTGAAATATTTTCAAAACCCTCTTAAAATGCAGCATAACTCAACTTTGAATGTATAATGTGTTTAATGCTACCATTCATTTCACTCACCAGACATATGGTTCCTTTCAAAAGTATCCAAGCAAAGCACTGACAGCCAATCTTCTCCATTGTGCATAACCTTCACGAGCCATCCACTGCTGCGTTTCATTCAGGCAAAGCGAACTTTCCGAGATCCTAAACAGACACTTTCTTTAAACTCTCTCCCAACTGGAAACCTTCACTGTGCTGCTGCTTCCCCTCACAACACACAGACTGGGAGGCTTTCTCAGAGCTCAAGATTTTGACACCCAGTTTTGCTCTCTCTCTTTCTCCCTCCCCTTCAATCCTCCCTCCCTCCCCCTTTCACACACACATAAACACACACCCTTCTGTTTGAGAATATGCACTGACTGCAGCATCTGACAGCCCCTGGTCCCCTCCACTTCTTTCTCTGACTGAAAATCTTCTTGCATCTTATTGCGAGGAAAAAACAACAACTAATCAACACTTTCATAAAATGTTTTTTTGTTTTGTTTTTTGTTTTTTTTGTTTTTTTTTTAAATCAACCTAATCCAAGACAATGTGATACTGGCATCTTGTGGTTGTGTGATAAAGTGCAAGGATGATGCTTTGCAGTAGAGCTACATTAATAACCACAAATTACGTTTATTTCTTTGTGTAGGAACATGCACTATAACTAAATCTAAACACAGAAATCTCTCATGTAGAATAACCAAAATCAGCTCACGTGTTCACAGTTCCTGTCAGTCACGTCAACAATTTCATAGCCTTTAAGTTATATTAAAGACAAAGGAAGATGCTGCAGGTGAAGAACTATGGAGTAAAAGTAAGCTGAATTTGTGTCATTTTTGTTAGGAAAGTAAACAATGTGTTTGCTGATTGTCTCTTGTATAGGTTAATTTAACTTAAATTAAAACCAGAAAATAACTTTAACTTTTTACAGCCTGTAATTAAAATTCTGAGAAGAGAGAACAGTGCAGATGAGTTTCTGGGCAGTCCATGAGATAAATTTAATCAGAGTAGGCCCAAGTCTACTGTTCGAGAGTTCAGGTGCCACTAGAAGCATTTAAAGACTTTTCGATTTGCCTGGAACTCATCCACTTCGACATATTTCCTGATTGTTTTGTTTTTCATTATAGCATCAGTGTATTAAAGCTACACTGAAAGCCATCTCAGACTCCACAATAAAGACTTTAACTGATCAAACACACACATCCACACATGTGCAATACCACTAAGTGCAACAATCTTTTCTGGCATCGTTGTATTTTTACTCAGTTGTATATAGCATTTGTATTCTATTTTTATCTTATTGTATATTTTATTCTATTTTATTCTACTGTATATAGTATTTTATTTTATTCTATTCTGTACAGTTGTGTACTGTATTTATTCTTATTGTATTCTAATTTTTGCTTCATAACTTTTGCACTGTCCACTTCCTGCTGTGACAAAACAAATTTCCCACGTGTGGGACAAATAAAGGTTATCTTATCTTATCTGCCGCTTGCCAGAAAAGCCTTGAATTCATAGCCCCAAGCTTTTAACAGCAGGCGAACAGCCATCTGCTCCATTTCTAACATACCTGTCTTCATTAGTGGGCACTTCCTGCTGTGGCCTCCAGATGCCACCATTAGGCAACATTCAGTTGTCACCAGTTGTTTTTTTGTTTTTTTTCTACATTTATATTTGAAATCATCAGGAAAAGTAAAAAAGAAAAAACTTACTTAAACATAATAAGCATTTAAAAAAAAATAATTCAGTGGTCATAAATGCATAAATGCATGGATTTTAGTCAAACAAGGGCCAAAAGCTGCAGGTCCTGGGCTGTTCCCTTGCGGTGGCGCCAAATGCACACCAGTTGGTACTGAAACCCACGTGACAATGCCCAACTTTACAGCATAAAAAAGAACATTTACATTTACAAGAACTTTTTTTCCCTTAATTATTTATACTTCTAAGGCTTGACATTGAAGAATTGAATTGAAGACTGGCAACTCTGACAGTTCACGTTGACTTAAATTCATTGGGCCATGGCCGCTCCTCTTTAATTATGATGTTTGTGCCTTCTGAAGAATTTTGATGGACATCTAATTTTGACTGCAGCACACACTAAGTGTTCTGCTGGATATATCTGTGGGCTGCATATGTACAGTTTATGAATGAGATTTGCTAAGCTCCCTTATGTTAGCACTCCACCCTCTTGTCCGAATTTAGTTACTTCTGGCTCCAAAAATCCAACATGGTGACAAAGAACCCTAACCACAGTCAAACTGGCTGAAATTCGGGCAGGTGTACAGCAGTGTGTGCACCTCTGAGATAGTTTGCAGTAAATAGGAGCGACTGGAGAGTGTAAAAGAAAAGTAGAGAGATCACTGAAACAAGTGGACATAATTTAATTAAGCAAAGAGTTTGAGCAATAAACTATTAGCAACTAGACTCTGATGAAGCAGAGCGGAGTGAGACAGGTCTGCTGGAGTCTAACACTCACTGTGGTGGAGCGAAAGCAGGTGGAAACGTGTATGGGAGATGAGGATGATGTAAGAATGAGAGGTGGGCTCCAACAGCGAGAGTTTTTAATTGACAGAAAGACAGCACACTGCTGAGATTTAAATCAACAGAGGCTGACTGGAGAAGAAGGGATGTAAACTAAAGTAAGATTGAATTTATATAACACCTTTCAAGATGAATTTCATGACGGATTAGTAAAAACATAAAGATGAAAACAAGTTAACAGTGACAAAATGCTTAAAACAAAAGGACATTATAATGGTAAGGATCTACGATATGAAGGCACCTGTTTCCAATCAGTAGCTACATCAGATGTTAGAAGCTTAGATAAGTCATAATAAAAACTGACATCAAGAGGCAGAGTGTGATGTTGGGATGTCCCTGATACTTACAGAAAGATTTCTTTCTTAAATCCCATTATTTCTATTAAAAAAAAAAAAAAAAAAAAAAAAAATCACATTTGGATTATCCCCTTGTAGGGCCCCACTGAAGTAGGAGTTTGGGAGTGCTCACAAGCTTTTTGGCTAAATGTTGAGGCCAGTAATAAATGGGTGACATCAAAGATCAGCTGACCAGTCAGTCGTTGCTGAAAAGATTGTCAAGAGAAAGCGAATGAGCTGCAGTTAGTTAGAAATATACTGCAGTGTAATATTATATAATGAGCTTAAGTTATTCATGTCCAGTTTGTTACACATCAATAATATTTATCCACTCCCAATCCTCCATGTGTGTGTAATCAAGGTAAATAACTTTCATGATTTTTACTGCACTAAAACACTAAGAACAACAAAAAAGAAAATGAATATATATAAAAATACAATGTTACTCCCTTAAAAGTAAATACTGCCCACAGAGTGAGTTGCTTTGGAGGTTTCTCTTTCAAGTGATTTTGTATCTATTAGATACATGAATACACTAACCCTCATTGCACATTGCTACATGGGTTCTCACAAAATGAAAATGAAAATATGAAAGTGGGAATGGGGCCAAAACAAGTTGGGTAAGTATGCATGTTTGTTTTACATTTCTGCCAGTCACCTGCTGAGCAGCCTTTGTAATGTTTGCGTGGGTATGTGGATAAAAATCTTTACACTGTTGTGTTGCAGTGAGCCAACAGACAGGTGTGATGTATATCAGCACAATCATCAGAATTCAACACAGATTCCATCTGTTGCTTTTGAAATTTGCATTTCGACTGTGAGAAAAATCTGTGTTTCCAAACCTAGTTGCCTTAGCGTGGATGCCAGGTAATTGAAATAAACTGAATGTCAAACTGCTCATCAGAACGGTACCAGTGCTGCTTTCGAGTCCAGTGTCTTCCAGTTAATGAAAACGTCTTAGGGAACATTTGTCCCAACAGCATGACTGTTAACATAAGGACATGTTCGACATCAGGAGAAACAGACTGCTCCCTCTACCAGATATTTTTTTCTAAAAGACAAGCTATGAAAAGGACTCTGAGTTCTCTGCTCAGTGTCAGGAAATGAAGGAGGTGGTGGAGAGTCATTGAGTCTTTATAGTTATGTAGAGGGCCAGTAGAAGGCTGCAGAAGATATTCAGGCACAACGTGAAGCTGACAAAAGGTGATATTACAGCAGAGCCCTGCCTCTACAAGGCAGACACAGCACTGCCCTCAGTAAACTATAATTAATATTCATCTTATAATGCAGGGTTTCCCCTTTCTGTACTTCAAGGAGATAAAAGGAGAGCTTCAGAGTTACACCCTGCTACTACCAGGTTGGACCCCCTTTTGCCTTCAGAACTACCTTAATTCTTCAAGATGCTGGAAACATTACCCAGAGATTATGTGACAGCATCGCACAGTTGCTGCAGATTTGTTGGCATACCTCAAAATATGAAGTAAGAGAAAGATAGCTGAAGCCATACCAGCCATACCAGCTTGGATGTCGACCAGATTAACAAGGTCTGCGTCAAGTGTTGAGGATTGGGACACATGGATGAGAAGTGGGCTCCTGGAACAATTCAATTCAGTTTTATTTATATAGCAACAAATCACAACAACAGTCGCCTCAAGGCGCTTTATATTGTAAGGTAAAGACCCTACGATAATACAAAGAAAACAGAAAACCCCAACAATCATACGGACTCCCTATGAGTGGGAAGGAAAAACTCGCTTTTAGCAGAACCAGGCTCAGGGAGGGACGGCTATCTGCTGCAACCGGTTGGGGTGAGAGAAGGAAAACAGGAGTAAAGACATGCTGTAGAAGACAGCCAGAAATGAAAAATAACAAATAATTAAATACAGAGAGGTGTATAAACACATTAGTGAAGAAAAAACACTCATGAGAATCCCCCAACAACCTATTGCAGTGTAGCTAAGGGAGGATTCAGGGTCCTCTGATCTAACCATAACCATATGCTTTAGCAAAAAGGAAAGTTCATAATTTTAAAAGTAGAGAGGGTGTCTTCTAAGCTGGTTCCATAGAAGAGGTCCCTGAAAATTGAAGGCTCTGCCTCTCATTCTACTCTTAAATACCCTAGGAACAACAAGTAAGCCTGCAGTGCGAGAGCGAATTGCTCTAATGGGGTGATATGGTGCTACAAGGTCATTAAGATAAGATGGGGCCTGATTATTTAAGACCCAGAATGAATTCAATTCTGGGTTTAACAGGGAGCCAGTGAAGGGAAGCCAAAACAGGAGAAATATGCTCTCTCTTTCTAGTCCCTGTCAGTACTCTTGCTGCAGCAT
>NW_024582892.1:65181-66520 GCF_018398535.1 Haplochromis burtoni | reverse complement strand
AGCTCAGTGTTAAAGAAGCAACTGCTATCATAACTGGAGACTCATGAAGTACAACGCAAATACTAAGGCAAGGTCAGGTCAGCAGAGAGTTAATCATCCTCACACTCCATGATGAGCATCTAGAACAACTGGTGTGTTGCAGGCGTTGAATGCCAGAGCAGCTGATCTGAAAGAGAAAATTGCAGCTAGGCTGGAAACCTGCACCCTTCGTGGCCGATTATTAAGAGTACCAGAAGTACCCAAAAGTCTACTAGAAGATTTGAATACAACATTGCAGACAATTCCTGCTGCGAACATCAGTGAAACCAACCAGTTTATCTACAACGCAACAATAGTGGCTGGCTAAAGATTTCAGCTAACCAGCTGGACATAGTAGTGGTGGAGAATTAAAGAAAGAAGGCCCTACTGATAGATCAAGTGATAGCAATATCTGAAAGAAGGAACACAAGACATTTGAGAAATACATTTGCAAGGATTACCAGTGTTCAAATGTTCCTCAACTTGTTTAAATACAACAATTAACTGGCAGCCATTATGTTTAAACCTGTTTATCCATTACTACTCTCTCAACATAGAGTGGTGTGTTGTTTTTTCCATTACACAGAGTCAAATGCGGCACAATGCCAGAGTTTGCTTCTTGGAAATGAGGTGCTTAAACACATATTCATTTAAGTAAGATGATCTTTCAAGATTATTTCCTACAGAAATCTGGTTCCTGCTGTTGGCAGAAGACTTGAACTTGAACCTATAAGCCTTACTTTGCACTCAGCTGACACTTTTAGATACAGCGAGCTTGTACTCGCTTATTTCCTGCTCTTTGGTCAAACATGTTTTTATCTACATCAAAAAGATACACAACTATATTTATAATACCAACCCATCTATTTAATTATCTAATTATTATATCTATATATAGAATAATTATAATGAATTCTAATAATTCTAATTGGGCCTGTACAGCACAATGCCACTGATTTTGTGTTGCTTCCATCAGGCATGGCAACACTGATACTATGAAGCTGGTCTGTAATCTGTGACTAACGCTTTCAGTAGTTAGTGTACATTATAACTTTTACCAGCAGCACAAACAGGAACATCAGATGTGGTTTTCAGCATCTGTCAAGCCTTTGTGTCTGTCTCGGCAAATTGTGCCAACATGAAGGAATCACAATTGTGCAAAATTAATTTACGAGAGTGTATATGTGTGTAGTTGGATGACTGGATATGTAAAGCGCTTTGGGGACTAGTAAAGCGCTATATAAATACAGGCCATTTACCATCTAGTTGTATCAAAATGCAAGTTTCAGTTTGGTAAGCCACCTTATTCCTGTGTGATGTC
>NW_024582892.1:56039-58203 GCF_018398535.1 Haplochromis burtoni | reverse complement strand
TAAATCCAAACTCAGCACATCACAGCATGCCTCATCGCGACTGTCAAGCACGATGATGTAGACACTTTGTGGTCACTGAATTAACCATAAATTCCTCTGTGTACCACAACAGTTCCAGAGTAGATCGAGGTGATTTGACAACTGTACTGACTTGTAACAAGATTTTAAATCCCACCTAAGTAGGCATATTTTTTTCTTAATTCTTAAAGTTTAATTTTACCTTGGTGTGTAGTGCCCTCGTTCCTGTGGGGTGTCTCAGCATGTTTAAGCTGAATTTAGACCAAAATACTCAATTTTGCTCTACATGGGCCTGATATCCACTTACGAGGACATTATACTGCTACTGATCTACCAAAATTTTAAACGAATATCCTCCTATGTGGCTCTTATTTTTCTTGAAAACAAAAATAAGGTAAAAAAAATAATAAATCTGGTAATTCTTTGTTTTTACATTCATCTGGCTCCAATATGCCCAAATATCAAAGAGAAATTAAAAATGCACACCATGGAAGAGTTCGGGTCTTAGGAGGTTAAACTAAAATTATTTTCAGACTTCTCTGGGATTGTTTTATATTATTATTATGTGCTATTATATTATTTCTATGCTTAAATTTATAAAGACATGTTTAGATTTCACTGATATCGCACAGTAATGCCTATATTATTAGCAGAGAGTATTTCAGTGCGCATCAACATTTAAACTTCAAAACATCTTCTGCTCTATAGGCTACTTAACAAATTATGTACATATACATGTTTTATAACCACTTTTTTATTTATGTATATTCATTCTGCAGGTTTGAGTTTGAGTTATGGCGGGTCAAACCCTATTGTTTTTGCTGCTTTTGGTGATTATAGGTGAGTATTAAATAAAATCAGCCTAATGATTTATTGTTGTTGTATTGATTAACGATGTGAGGATTCTCAGATTTGTATTCAAACACGTGCTTATTGTGATAGGTCATGTGAGTCCTCAGACAACAAGTAAGTGAAAGCTTTGATCACCTCTCTATAATTTATTAACATTCGCTTGGAGATCTATCTACTATCAAATAATATAAATAGTTAATCGATAATACTTTGAGATTATACCAGTCGATAACAACAAAGACTACTTTGACAACTACTATAATCACTGTTTCCTAATTAAGTAGTTTTAAACTCATGATTTATGTATGTGAACTTGTATGTTTGTATTCATTTATATTTTTTATCACAGGTGTGACACCAGGTGAGTCAACATACTTCTTTAATTAAAACTCAAGTTACTGAGTGCATACTTACAATATTGAGTAGCCTTAAATGTAATTCTTTCAAATGTATATATGTATTTATGTATCTATGTACTTATTTATCTGTCTGTTGTAGCAGGTCCTGTGACATCAGGTGAGTTAATATACTTCTTTAAATTATAACTTAAGTGAGCTTATTGCATTGTTGATTCCAACAATAAGCGCCTTTAGAGGGAATCTTGTGTATTAGACACATATAGTGTCTTTACTTATTATTAGTATCAACTATATTACATTATATTTATATTATATAGCTGCCACAAGACAAGCATGTAAAAAGAAGTGAACAGAAAACACTAACAGTAATCCAAACTTTTTCCTCTGGCATCAAAATTTTAGCTGCACATTATTATAATATAAGAGTTATCTCATCAGGTGGCTTTTTAGAATAATCAGATCTGAATTCAGTCTGAGGCCACCACCTCCTTGTTGGCTGTTGTTTTTTAGTTCTATGGTGTATTGTTTTTGTGTTCTGATTCATTCTTCCTGCTATGACAGGCCAAAATGCTTTCAAAAGGATTTATTCTGGTTCTTCATGCTGTACAACCCCAATTCCAAAATAAAGTAATGGAATTGGAATCTAAACAACGATTTGCAAAGTGTTCCTTCATTTTTCCCCTTTTTAGAATCACAGCTTTTATAAGATTTGTTGCTTCCATCAAATTTGAAATGAACCAATATATTTTTTAATGGTACAGTTCTAAGTTCAAACTGTTTGTGTGTTTAATTTCAAATACATTGAAGTTTCTGAGATTTGCAAATAACTTCAATGTGTTTTTAGTTACCTTTTTGACAGTAACTTTTTTGGAATTGGGGTTGTATTTATTAAGAAAGCAATCTGTAGGATACAGTGTTTGAAATGCAGCATAATG
>NW_024582892.1:54789-56019 GCF_018398535.1 Haplochromis burtoni | reverse complement strand
GTTTTCCTTCATCACCACGAAGGAAAACAGTCTGTGGTCGTCCGAGTTTGGTGATTCTTGTGTCACAGGTCCATGTGTTTAATATAGGGACTTCCACAGCCTTTTCAACAGCGCTGCAGACGGTGGGGGGCAGTGTTTTGGAAATGACAGTCTTCATTACAAAGCTTTCTTCATTATGAATTAGCATACATGTTTTTATTGAAGATTTGAAGAACTAGCAAGAAAAACAGAAACTCTTCTAGAGGACATAAAGTCAGAGATAGAAAAGACAAGGAGCAGGTGCATCTAGTACAGGTAGAGCTGCTGCAAAAACCGACAGAGCCCAGCAGCCAGCGCAACAAATTCTGGATCCTTGCTTTTAGTTAGCAGTTAGCATTAGCAGCACTCCTGCGCCTGATGTGAAAAGACTTTTATGCTGCGCCCTGTGACTCACAGCAATGGTCCCGGGTCAGCCCTGACTTTGTGTTAAACTAATCCTAAAGTAATAATGGTATTTCTAACCACTGACATACCACAACTTTATCCTTTCAACAGCTGCTGAAAGTTAGGGGACCTAGCTGCTATTGTATATTTATATAGAGATCATCCAGCTTCAAACTGTATCACCCTTCAAAGACCTGCAGTTCAAAAAAGCGCCCCTCCGACAGCCAAACCCATCTGTTCTCTGATTGGATTGTTACATTTGTGATTGACATGACATTGACCAATCAGATGAAAGGAAGAAAAATAGGGTCAAAATTTGTACTTGTAACTTGCAGGGTTTTTTTTTTTGGCTAAGTCCACACACAAATCTTTTTTACACATACAAATCTTTTTTACACACACACAAATCTTTTTTACGCACACACAAATTCTTTTTACACATACAAAACTGATTTACAAGTACAAAATATTTATGACCACATTTTGAGCCCATAATTGCTGTTTAACGATGTGAGGATTCTCAGATTTGTATTCAAACACGTGCTTATTGTGATAGGCCATGTGAGTCCTCAGACAACAAGTAAGTGAAAGCTTTGATCACCTCTCTATAATTTATTAACATTCTCTTGGAGATCTATCTACTATCAAATAATATAAATAGTTAATCGATAATACTCTGAGATTAAACCAGTCGATAACAACAAAGACTACTTTGACAACTACTATAATCACTGTTTCCTAATTAAGTAGTTTTAAACTCATGATTTATGTATGTGAACTTGTATGTTTGTATTCATTTATATTTTT
>NW_024582892.1:47573-54764 GCF_018398535.1 Haplochromis burtoni | reverse complement strand
GTATTTTGGTACTGGATGAAAATGACAAGTCGGCAAGTAATTTTGAAATTGAACATACATTATTACTTTCATAACAGCAAATTTTCTTTTCTTTTTCTTTTTCATTTCATTTTCTTTTTTAAGCATGTACAATTCAGCTCTGTGGTTGTAACTGATTTGCAAACCGGAGAATGAACATTTTATACATCTGCATTTAAAATGCAGATGCATAAAACAAAGATGTTCTAGTTTTCCAAAACATATTTTACTTACATAAATCTGATTATACGACTGTCCAAAATACAGGAAAGCATGCTGTAGGACAATAAGAGGAGAACTTCCATCGTCTGAAGCAGCGCTTGTTGTTCCAGATATTGGATAGAGGGTACCTTAAAAGAGTAAAAAGGGGATTTGCCCCATTATGCTGCATTTCAAACACTGTATCCTACAGATTGCTTTCTTAATAAATACAACCCCAATTCCAAAAAAGTTACTGTCAAAAAGGTAACTAAAAACACATTGAAGTTATTTGCAAATCTCAGAAACTTCAATGTATTTGAAATTAAACACACAAACAGTTTGAACTTAGAACTGTACCATTAAAAATATATTGGTTCATTTCAAATTTAATGGAAGCAACAAATCTTATAAAAGCTGTGATTCTAAAAAGGTGAAAAATGAAGGAACACTTTGCAAATCGTTGTTTAGATTCCAATTCCATTACTTTATTTTGGAATTGGGGTTGTACAGCATGAAGAACCAGAATAAATCCTTTTGAAAGCATTTTGGCCTGTCATAGCAGGAAGAATGAATCAGAACACAAAAACAATACACCATAGAACTAAAAAACAACAGCCAACAAGGAGGTGGTGGCCTCAGACTGAATTCAGATCTGATTATTCTAAAAAGCCACCTGATGAGATAACTCTTATATTATAATAATGTGCAGCTAAAATTTTGATGCCAGAGGAAAAAGTTTGGATTACTGTTAGTGTTTTCTGTTCACTTCTTTTTACATGCTTGTCTTGTGGCAGCTATATAATATAAATATAATGTAATATAGTTGATACTAATAATAAGTAAAGACACTATATGTGTCTAATACACAAGATTCCCTCTAAAGGCGCTTATTGTTGGAATCAACAATGCAATAAGCTCACTTAAGTTATAATTTAAAGAAGTATATTAACTCACCTGATGTCACCAGCTACCGCCTCACAACAGACAAGAATAAAATTCAGATTGACATAATCATCAGATACCATAAAATACAATTAATCACCATCTCTGAAAGAATTACATTTAAGGCTACTCAATATTGTAAGTATGCACTCAGTAACTTAAGTTTTAATTAAAGAAGTATGTTGACTCACCTGGTGTCACACCTGTGATAAAAATATAAATGAATACAAACATACAAGTTCACATACATAAATCATGAGTTTAAAACTACTTAATTAGGAAACAGTGATTATAGTAGTTGTCAAAGTAGTCTTTGTTGTTATCGACTGGTTAATCTCAGAGATTTCGGATTACATTTAGTTTATTCTAATGATAGATCTCCAAGCGAATGTTAATAAATTATAGAGAGGTGATCAAAGCTTTCACTTACTTGTTGTCTGAGGACGTCGCACACCTGACCGCTATCATCAATAAGCAGCTTTTGAACTACAAATCTAGAGAATCCTCAACATCGTTACCAAACAGACAAATTAATCGAGGCATCGAAAAAACATGTGCCGTATACCACGATGATTATCTGCAATACTTGCATAAATCAAGTTATCCTGTGATCGATCAGGTAATGTAAAAAGAACATTTGCTGTTAGTAGACGTTAAAAAGCCCGATCTCCTGTGCTGTAGGTAGGTAAAAACGGCATTTGTATGTGTAAAACAAATGACGACTATCTGTGTGTCGCCGACTTAGCCAACCAACAAAAAAAACCCTGGCAAAGCCTTAACCACAAGTACCAACATCTTTCTAAGACCCTATTCTTTCTCTTCCATATCTCTCTATAAAAATAGTTGAATGCTTCTGTGTGGTGGAATGTAGGACCAATAATTACTTACAAGGAAAATGTAGCTGTACAGCAGTGATGATTTATCGTAGACTGCAAAAAAAGATGGCTGGATGTAGCTTTTGGGTCTGAAAGTGAAGTCAATGCTCGCAATATGTTCCTTAAATATATGTTTTTTCTAATGACCACCAGGGGACAACTCACAGAGTTTGACAAAGGCAGCTATTTAGTAAGAGTCCCACATGTTAATGTGTGCATATATACCTATGTGTGCATCAGGTCACTCTTTGAACATCTTTCAGCTTTTGCCACGTGTGGAGACCAAACACTGTTTGGTATTTCTGCCACCTCTGCACATCCCCACATCAGGTAGCAAGTTAATGCAGGGTGTCATTCCTTTCCACCAAAAGCTTACTTTATGAATCACAGTAGGTTACCAAATTGTTAACGATTCTTAGTCACTATTAAAGACACTATTAAAGTGCTGTCAGAGTTTGTTGTTGCATACAGTTAATTATACATGACTGCAGTGCGAGATGGTGCGGTTTCCCCCTGTGGGGCGAGGGCACCTGGACCTGGGATATTGAGTATGGTTGGGGGTTGTGATTGTGTGTACAGTGTCCATTAGTGTTTGTCTTCATGTTAGGTGAGTGCTGAGTATTGGTATGTGTGCATGAGGGAGGGAATGGATGTTTGTGTCTGTGTGTGCCTGTACGTCTGTGTCTATATGTCAGGTCGGGACTTAGACTCCACCTCTCTGGGAAGGAGGCCTAGCTTTTTTCTTTTCCTTCCTCCCTTTCCTATACCCCAGCCATGTCTGTCCCATCTTTAACAACTAAAAATATAATAAAATAAATAAATAACAACAACAAAGATGGATCAAATGGACCACTATGGCAAGGCCGTGATGATCCACTTGGTAAAGTAAATCTGTAGGGTATCTTTGTTGGCCTTCAGACAGAAATTTTGATGGCTAAAGAACCAAACGGGACAGGCAAAAAAAAAAACAACTTCCGCCCCAAAAAGTTGTAATAAAGGTTAAACAAAAGAAAGAAAGAAAACTCCTAGTATTCACTAGATAAAAATTAGACATTATTTATGGTACACTTCTTTGAATTCTGTCTGTAGGAGACATTCAAAGTTGGTTAAGTGAATCATTGTGTTTACGTTGATGAGTTCATGCGGTCACAAAAAAATTGACAGGGTATTGGTCTTCTGCATAGAACTTTGCGATCACCAGCTAATGATGAAATTTACTTCACCTGGGCACAAGCAGATCCTAATGCAGATCTGTAATGTTTATCTTAGGGTGGATCTACTTTCTGTCACGGTCCTGGGTCTTATGACCCAGTGTTTTGAGTTTTAGTTCATTTTGATGTTTATAGTTTATGTTAAGCCCTTCAGGTTTTCTAAGTTCATTTGTTACCATGCTAGGTGATTTTAGTTCTTATTAATTCCCCCTCATGTTTCCAACCCATGTTAAGTCTCCCCTGCTCTTCATGTGTTTCATGTCTGTGTCTTACGTTGTCAATTGTTCATGTCTGCGTTTCATTATGTTTCCTGTTTTATTTTGGAAGGAGTCGTGTGTTCTTGGTTCTTTGTATTTAGCTTCACTGCTCCTGTCATTAGGTTCATGTTAGTCAGCTGTTTCCTCATGTGTCTCCACTTCCCCTGATCACCTCATGTGTGTATTTAAGTCCTCTGTTTTTGCATGTCATTTGTCAGGTCGTCTGCTCATCCATACCCTCACTTCAGCATTCTATGTCAGTTCACCACGTTTAAGGTTTTTCATGTTTAGCTTTAGTTCACCCAGTTTAGGCTATGGTTTAGTGTTCACCTGTGTCCTGCTGTTTGTACTCCCCTTTTGCTGGCCTCAATAAACGGCTTATTTTCTGTTAAATCTACGCCACGTTCAGTTTATGGAGTTGCGTTTGGGTCCTTTTGCCAACACCTACAGTCTGCCCTCGCCAGACTGTGACAATTCAGATAGACCCCTATCATCAGCTGGTTTATAACACATAGATAGTAGTGGTCAGAACTATCCGCTAAGGCTTTGCAGTGTGGCCATTTATCTTTTACATGCAATCTATGGGCAAAATCAGCTCAAACAATTTGCGCTGTGTCACTAATAAGTAAAATTCCAGTTTTTGCCAAATTAGCTCATGTTTGTTATGGGCATTGAACTAAAGTATTTTGACAGTAAGCAATCTCGAATGTGGATGAAAACGAGCAATGGTATTTTATCTCTAGCTAACTAAACTAGTATAAATATATGGGGTGCAACGAATACTCGTATCGATATTGAACCGTTCGATACAGTGCTTTCGGTTCGGTACGCATATGTATCGAACAATACAAAATTTTTAATTTATTTTATCAACTTTCCTTCTGACGATGCTGTCTGTGTTGAGCGCTCAGTGGATCTGCGCTCGACAGTGCAGCCTAGGCGGAGTAGTCGAACGCAGATTCACTGAGCGCAGGGCAAGCTAGCGAGACAGAAGTTAAGCTCTCCTTGCAACATGGCAAATTGAACCTCCCCCACCCTCATTCAGATCTGGCGTTTGGAACTATTTTGGTTTTCATGTGACGTATGACCCTGAAGGTAAGCGCGTCATGGACTAAAGTAAAACAGTATGTCGGATGTGCCACGCAATGCTCAATTACATGGGTGGGAACTAGTGGTTAGCGCAGTTAGCTCGTTAACGTGTTGAGCCGTCCAGCCCCACGCACGGGGCGATCCGCGGTAGCTCGTTAACGGAGATTTGCCGTGTTGTGGCGTTAACGTCATTTCAACGAGATTAACGCTGACAGCACTAGTGGGAACACAACGAATATGACTGCACATTTACTCCGACATCATCCTAGTGCAAAGACAAGTGGAAGCAGACAAAAACAACAAGCACGCATGCTACAAACTTTACCCGAGTCATTTAGACAGCCGTTAGCACATGATTCTCCTTATGGGGACCTGATATGTTTAATATGCTGCTGAGAATATAGCCCAGAAGAAGCGTATAGTATAGCTTTTATTTTGGAAAGAGCCATTTCTCTGTAATAAACTCTCTTTTCCAAAGATGAGTGATTTCTCGATCAGATAGATTTTTTTTTATTACTTTGTTGTTTCAGCAACATTAAATTTAAAAACTGTACTTTTGAGTTAAAATATATATTTATAATTTTAATAAATGACAAATTAAAAAGGCATGAACATTTTTTTGTTATCGAAAAAATATCGAACCGTGACACCAAAGTATCGAACAACCGAACCGTGAATTTTGTGTATCGTTGCACCCCTAAAATATGAGGAATGGCAAGCACAAAGCTAACATTATCCTTATAGTTGCAAACTAGGTATAGAGTACTTAAATATCAACTTATATTTTAAAAGTTGATATTAAAAGTATTTTGTTCATCTTTGTGAATCTGACTCATTACCCCATCAGTGAGTAATTATTCTTTCCTCTATTTATTTATACTACACTACAGGTATAGTATAGGTTTGAATGGTACAATTTGATATCCCTGTGTTGGTGCTGTTCCTATATCATCATAATAATGCTCGTCCAGGGCCAACATCGCAACTGATCATGAGCATGTCTGAAAATTGAGTTCGCATTAGTCAAGAATCTGGCTAATGCTATTAAAAACTATCACTAGAAAATCAGCAAGTAACATAAATTTGGCCAACAGCAAGCTTAACCCTTACAATGTATTTATTAAAATGTTTTTCCTTACATTACATACACATCCTTACATTTCCTTACAAAGACATAATATTATAACAACGTGACTGGTCAGTTGTAATATTGATCCTGGACCATACTTACTATGATGATGCAGGAACAAGACCAACACAGTGATATCAGATCCACCATTTTAATAACAAGTGATCAACACCTGTGTCTGAAGTGCCTACAGTTGATACCTAATTTATACTGGTTTTGACTTACAAGAATGTTTTTATTTTCTAGGTAAACCACAATGGGCATCTGACCTTTGATGCATCATGGTCTAGCTACAGCCCGCAACTGTTTCCAATGTATGGATCCAGAGACATCATCGCTCCATTCTGGACAGATTTAGACAACAGAGGAAATGGTCAGATCTACTACAACCAATACACCAGCGGCAGTGTTCTCCAGCAAGCTACACAGGACATTAATCAATACTTTCCAGGACTCAATTTTAATGCAAACTGGGTCTTTGTTGCAACTTGGTATCAGGTGGCATATTATCCAATGACTGGAACAGTAAGTCACCTCTTACTAAATTATGCAATCAATATGAAGCATAGGGTTATAATACCTATGAATATATATACTTTAAAAACAAGAAGTTGCTTGTTTTCAGCAAACAACAGTCCAAGCTGTCCTGATATCGGGTGGCCAGTACTCATTTGTGTTGATGAACTATGGGCAAATAGCCTACACAACACGTTCAATACAGGTTGGTACCATTTAAAATATAATATAGTAAAAACATATATTTTTAGTTTTTGTGGCCATCTCTTACTTTAAGTGAAATGCAGGGATATATAAATACAAAATAACCATGCAATTATTTTTAACAGTGTGACATGTCATTTTCAGGCTGGATATGACACAGTCAATTCTGTTCACCATTTTTCCATCCCTGGATCATTCTCAGGAAACGCAACAGGACAGTTCTCAAATTTCCGTCTCAGCAGCAATGTCCATGTGCCCGGTCGCTGGGCCTTCAGGACAGACCATGGATCAAGAGGCTGTACTTTCAACAGTAAGATCTGAACTAGAGAACGATCATCATAGCCAGCTGATCAAAATTCTACGAGAATTCTATGAGAAGAATGTTATTATATTAAATGACAATCCCCCCTCTCTAGCCCTTCATTTTTTGATCTTCACTCTGTGAAAACAATAAACAAAAATGAATCCTAAAATTTAAAAATGAACACTGTTTGAGTAGTAAGAATCTCTTCAAGTTGAAGTTAAAAAAATGTAAAGTATTCATTTTTCTATTGTTTCAAAGGTTTACCAGTGCAGCTTGGTGATTCCTTCTGGAGTGACAGGACCTGTGCACAGAAGTGCACATGCACCTCAGCAGGCCTGCAGTGCCGCAACCAGCCGTGCTCCTTTTCACAGATCTGCCAGCAAACTTCCTTCCAGTTTTCTTGCCAAACAGTGCAGAGACGCACTTGCACCATAAGTGGTGATCC
>NW_024582892.1:45085-46857 GCF_018398535.1 Haplochromis burtoni | reverse complement strand
CCATTACTACACCTTTGATAACCGAGTGTTCCACTTTCAGGGCACTTGCACGTATGTTCTCTCTGAGCAATGTAATAGTGGACTGCCCTACTACAGAGTAGAAGGCAAAAATGAGCACAGAGGCAGTACTCAAGTCTCTTGGACACGACTGGTGAAAGTGCATGTCTACAATGACACAATTGAGCTTGTCAAAGGACGCCATGGTCAGGCTAAGGTTGGTCATTTTGATTCTGGATAAATTCTACACTTTATGACATGTGTGTTTTACTCTTTCTGTATGCTGGTTTTTTTACAGGTTAACGGGAACTTTGCATCCACTCCATTCTCCCTTAGCAATGGCACCGTGCAAGTTTATGAGTCAGGTTTTTCTGTGGTCGTCAGCACTGACTTTGGTTTAGTGGTGTCTTATGACACAAATCATTATGTCCAGATCAGCTTGACCTACACTTATCAGAATACAACATGCGGTCTTTGTGGAAACTTCAACAATCAACCTCAAGATGACTTTCGCACACGCCAGGGCCAGCTTGTGAGCTCTGATGTGGTTTTTGCTAACAGCTGGAGAGCATCTGGGGATGATGAGCCTGGTTGTGAGGCACAGTGTGGAGGTCTGGCCTGTGCTGGCTGCACTGCACAACAGACAGCATTGTACAGCAACACTGACCACTGTGGTATCCTCAGCAGTAGTTCTGGACCTTTTGCTGCTTGCCATCAGCAACTTCCTCCACAGTCCTTTGCGGACAGTTGTCTGTATGATCTGTGTGTAGGAGGAGGGTACCAACCTATTCTCTGTCAAGCCTTAAGTGTGTATGCAAGTCAGTGTCAACAAAATAATATTCGGCTGCAAAGCTGGAGGAAAAAAAGTTGACACAAGCAGATAAGCTACTAATAATAGGGAATCATTAAGTAGAGATCACTCTGTACTTATGCGGACATTATTCTACATTGTTGTTTTAATTGTAACCAGAATATTACACCAGAAAATCTAAAATCGGAAAGGTTACCTTTAAATACTGTCACTTAGCTTTGAGTTGCTTTTTTCTCCTATAAGAATGAATTCCTTTATAGTGTACCAAAATTATTCATTTTATATTCACTTTTACTTTTTAATTTAGTATGATGTTATTTAACTAACTATCAATTTGTCCTACTGATATACTCCTTCATTTAAACAGACCATCACATCACAGGCTGCGATATGATCATTATAGTATGACATTTTTATAGTACCACAGTATAGTAAATACAACAGATGTTGATTATAGTGGTGTATATTGAAGCAGTTGAAACAATTAGCACTTTAAAGCATAATAAATTAAAACAGTCAGGATGTAAGATAGACAGAAAAGGCTGTTGCAGAGTTTTGGAGCTGCATTAAGGAAGACCAGTTAGCTCTAAGAGTCAATCTGGAAATTGTTACAAATAAAAATGATCTAATATAATAGCTCCAAACTGGTTGTTTGGTAAAAAAAATATTATCTACTATATTCTACAATAAGTACCGAGCTTAGGACTTATTGGGAAATGACAGATGGAAACATCATTAACAAAATGGTCTTTACTTAAAAGTGTTATTATAATTATTACAACTGACTATTTTAATGCCTTTTAGGTGGCTGGTCAGGTGATCAGGCTGCCTTTCAGTGCTGGGTCCAATGGAATCCAAATTTTCTACAGCAACTTGCGCAGTGTCATCATTCGCACCTCCTTTGGTGTAACTGTACAGACAGTCTGGCCTCACTTTGTCCGTGTCACTGCTCCTGGTGTCTACA
>NW_024582892.1:38250-45060 GCF_018398535.1 Haplochromis burtoni | reverse complement strand
ATGGTTCACTGGGTGGACTCTGTGGTAATTACAATGGTCATCCACATGATGACTTCAATACACCCAACGGTGTCCTGGTCAACAGTTCTCAGGACTTTGGAGACAGTTGGCGAGATGGCTCTCTGGCTGCTCACTGCGTGGAAAGCATGAACCAAAATTCTACAACTAATTACAATTCTACTGAGTACTGTGGCATTCTCAGCTCACCAGCTGGGCCATTTGTACCCTGTTGGTCTGTGGTTGACCCAAGGCATCAGGTGGATGTATGTGTGGAGATCATGGGGGGCTCTAACAATCCAGCATCAGAAAAGAAAAGAAGAAGTAGTTATGGTTAGGCCTAAGCGGTTCTGCAAGACATTGAAACATATAAAAACATATGTTGGCATCGCATGTAGTGTGTGGAGCATCCTATTGCAGTCGTGTGTACTCGCGCTATGTTAGTGGTAAAGTGGGCCTTTAACAATTCAGCATCAACTCTGTAGTTTGTGTTGTGAATAAATTGAGGAGGTACACTAATCGGAATTGAATATCAATATCTCTTATCTAAAGGTAGTGAAGGTCGAATACAGTTTGAGGGAGAAGGACACAAAGGCTTTACTTGGACAACGGTTGCCTGCATGCAAGTCACTACACCATATACTATGAACAAAAATGAAGAGAAAAAGAACACAAGATAGAAGAATAAGAAAAATGCAAAATGCAACTGGCAAGATGGAAAAGGAAACTTATTGTTTTGCCGAGTATGATGTGAGCGCAAAGATTCTTATTAATTTCTGATCCTATATTATAAATCTCGATTGAAATTGTGATATAACTACTTCTTAGGCTTACAGAAACTCAAACACATACCATCATACCTAATGATGTTTATAAATAAAAAATGCATTTTTTATTAACCTGTTATTTGTTACTCCTACAGCAACTAAACCTGCCCATATACAGCCATTATAGAAACTCTGTGAACACTCATTTATGTTCTCTGATCATTCCCCAATATAGTACCTACTCTTCCCACTGTCACCTGTAAAATAATACGTACAATTTATCTGCCAGAGAGACTGTCAGTCCTGTAAACCAATGTTATTATCCAACTCACAAAGGCGGTAGCGCAGTAGCGTTAACACCAACATCTTAGTGGATACGCTATCGATCTGGAAGACCTTGCCCTATATCACCTAGGTCGTAAAGACAGATCATGGGATGATCGTGCTTCATTTAAGAAATGGGTCAGAGCTTGAATTTATTTTTTTGTGTATCTTTAATTAGTGCATAACCGCCAAAGATGACTAGAGACTCATGAAAGCAGTCACACGTATTACCATTCCCAACGCTCTGTGAATGCTCTCTCTCTATGGAAGTCCTGCCGTGTTGTGTTAAGTGAGGCTGTAAGTTTTGCAGTTCTCTGCGGAGCGCTCGGGAGTGGGTGGGAGGATCCATTTGCACCCGAAACCGGGCTACAATCAAGCCTACTATATAGTTGCGTTCGGATACCTCTGTGTAGCCACATCGAGGCCATACAATCACGCTTAATCTATTTATGTACTCTTACTGCAAAGGCCCGATTATTCAGAGCTTCCAAAAATGCACTGTCACCGCATGTTCTTATGACCGTTACCTATGGGTTAATAGCAAGCAGTAACTTTAGCATCCGAATGACCCCTCTTTAAGCCACTGTATGAGTCCAATCCAGTTTCCGAGATACATGGAAAGCCTCACGCAGAATTCGAGTGAAAGGTTTGAATGCTGACATCAGCTAAACCATTCTCAAAATAGCATACAAGTGATGTATCATACTGTACTTTACCTTAGTCAGCAGATTCTAATAGTAGAGAGCTGAAGTTGTTGTGGGAGAAGACAGCATGAATGATCTATATTCGCTCATCAGTGCTATCTATCAAGACCAGAAGAGTTTGTGCATTAAGTGTTAATACATTAGATAAGACTGCTTAGCTTTTTCGTTGGTCCATGTTCTGACTGCATGAGATATGCACAGATAATCACGAAAATAAATTGATGTTATGGGTGTACGATCTGCACACATTTAGAAAGACACTAAATCTCAAATCAGGTTCGATAGATGATTGAGAACAATTCGCACGCAGCCTATGATATATTAGTCAAAGTCATTTAAATTATAATTAAATTATCACTATTCTGTTTATAACAAACAGTCCAAATCAAAAGCACAACAGCCATTAAACAAGTATAGAAACTTAACTTACTACCCATGTTCAGAAGTTTCATACTTCCATATCTCTTCTAGTAATGTGTAATAATACATACAGAAAGAAAAACCAAACAATCAAAGTAACTATCATCAATATCTCTATCCTCCCTATATCCTTGACGATGAGCAAGCACATGTTAATGCGTAAGATCTAGGTTTCGTAGTCTATATGTAATGCAAATACACAGCGATCCTTTCTTAACAAAAGATATACGGTCAGCACTAATTTTGGCTCCATATTGAGACAGAAACCAGAGGCTATTACCGAGTATAATGGAATTAGTTCGAAGTTAATCGCCGTACACCAATTAACAGAGATGGTACAATCCCCACACACATCCAAGCGACAGTAATATATTAGCTGACCTGCTTTAAGAACCACAGATTGCGATAATATGCACCACATACTGAGAAATAAATTATTTACTAATAGTGTTTGATACCTGTAGAACACGGAGGAACACAGAGAAAGGAAAACATGATTGGAACATCCAACATAGAGATCATCAACCAGAGACATGCTGATGGAAAGAGAAAGCCAGATGATTAATTAAGCGATAGAGACATTATTTGGACAAAATAAATAGAGAAAATCCAAAAAAATACTCAACGAGACAGTCCACATCATAAATAATCACATATATGACACGAATGAATAAGAGAGATAACATACTACCAGATGGGTAGACACGGAAATGTAGGAAAATGCACGCCGCATCCCGTGATACCAGCATTACATCTAACATGCAGAAACTAACGAGCAGAAGTAGCATGAGTGGGCTCCTCCTAGCCACGTCACTTGACGATCACGAGCGCAATGAACAGCCTGTAGATCGCAATACACTATGATGGCATTTAGCAAAGGAAAAGTTTTAAGCCAATCAGAGCTCGAAAGAGTTAGAGAGGTGAATGACTCTGAGCACTCCGGAATCCAAAATGTGGAACGCTCTTCATTCCACTAGCCACAAGAGGGAGGCCGTGGAACCGCCACGAGCCGCTCTGCTCTCCCATTCACATCTACTATTTTTCTGTAAATCCTCTACGCAATCAAACAGGTAAGCCACCTGCGACAGTGCCTGATTAGCATGCACTCTACCTCCTGTTGGTCATTGTGCTGCTATTACATTTGTTTAGTACTGACATATGACTACGGATAAAGGGCATATGAATAAAATTAAATATTTTTGGCTTTCCTAAATTGTTCTTCCAATGTCCCAGGTAAATGGAATAACACAGAATGTACCAATTCTCTTGAATGGAAGTCGAGTATCTATCTTTGCCAGTGGATCTCGAACAATTGTAAGCACTGATTTTGGCTTAAGCGTCATATACGATGGATGGAGTACAGTTTCTATCACTGTGCCTCCAAATTACAGGTATCTGCCATTCATTTTCGCTCAAAATCAGCTGGTGTTGCAATTACTCACACACTCACACCTTTAAAAGTGTTCATAGTTGTGCACTACCACACTTTTATAACATAATTCGAATGTACAGGATTTTATTTGGCTCAGAATGGTCTTTTGGGGTGTCCCATAAGATTGATAATTCTCCCCACAGTAAAACCAATGAATCTGTTTTATCTTACTGTTCTCATCAAAAGGGGAAAAACATGTGGACTTTGTGGAAACTTCAATGGAAATTCAAATGATGACTTCTACACCCCATCTGGAATAACAGTCGCATCTCCAGATGAGTTTGGGAGAGCCTGGAAGGTCCCAGGAAACTACACCTGCAGTGATGGATGCGGCTCATCATGTCCAAGATGTCCCAATGAACAGCCCGCTAGAGATCAATGTGAGGTGATCCAGGCAGCTGATGGCCCCTTCAGTTTCTGCCATGATAAGGTGGACCGTGCACCATATTTCAACGACTGTGTGTTTGACGTGTGTGTGGCAGGAAATCGAGGTCATGACCTCCTTTGCAGGGCTCTTGAAACATATGTTAGAGCCTGTCAGTCTGCTAATGTTCGAATCTATCCTTGGAGACAAAATACCACTTGCGGTGAGTGAACCTGCCATTGCGTTGCTGATATAGTATCAAGCACAAGAAAATAAAATGCTTATTTTTTGTTGTTGTTTTTGTAAGTGTGTTGAAATATGGTGTCTAAGTTTCATGACTGTTTTTTTTAACCACCTGACATCCATCTTTTGCTTTCTTGATTTTTTAGCACTGGACTGTCCAGCCAACAGCCATTATGAGCTGTGTGGTACTGACTGTGGCCACACCTGTGCCAGCAGTAATGATACCACCTGTGAACGGGCTTGCTCTGAGGGATGTTTCTGTGACGAAGGCTACCGCAGGAGTGGAACCAGTTGTGTCCCAGTGGAACGCTGTGGCTGCCAGTATAATGGATTCTACTATAATGTAAGTTCTACAAAGAACCATAGAGCTATATAAAAGAGGGATATAGTTTAAAGGTTTTAATTGCATAAATGATTTGAGCAGATAATTAACAATGACAGCTTGGCAACAGTAAATACATGGTAGGCTTTACTATAAACTGCGGTTATTCTTCCTCTTTTTGTTACATTCTCTCACACAGGCTGGCGAGTCCTTCTGGACAGACGGTTGCTCCCAGAGATGTGAATGTCACGCTCCAAATGACCTGCGATGTTCTGCCTCGTCTTGCACTCCTGAACAGCAGTGCTCCATCAGAGACGGCCAGCTGGGCTGTTACGATGCCATGTCCACCTGCACAGTGTGGGGGGATCCACACTACATCACCTTTGATGGAGCAGTGGCTCATTTCCAGGGAACTTGCTCCTACATCATCGCTGAGAGCACAAACCATGGCACTAACGAAACACAGTTTCAGGTGATAGCCACCAACAATCACCGTGGAAACAACCGTGTGTCATTTGTGTCTGCAGTGGACATATACTCTCTCAAATCATCCAGAAAGTGTGTACATCAGGATCGGACCCAATAAAAGAGTAACGGTAAATACTAAGCTTTCTATGTTTCGCTCATATGAACACCTTCACAGCAGGTACTTTGCATGTCTCTCATAACGCTTGTTCTTCTAGGTAAATAGTGGAGAAGTGTCTCTTCCCACCTCTGCAAGAACTTTAGCTCAGGTGGTAAGGGAAGGCAGCTACATAGTTGTCGATGCACTTGACCTGGCGGTCCAGTTTGATGGCCAGAGTACTTTGTTGGTAAGAATCGCCCAAAACCGTCAAAACAGAGTCACAGGTATGTGTGGAAACTTCAATGGCGACTCTGGGGATGACAAAGTCTCACCCAATGGCACACTGGCACAAAATGACAATGACTTTGGACAGAGCTGGAAGTCAACAAGAAGCCAACCAGGGTGAGCTGTTTGGAACTTCTTTAGGATATTCCAAAAATAGAGTCTTGTTGACCTTCATCAACTCATATAACATAATGTCTTGCTTTGAATGAGAAGATTTTATGGACATTTAAGGACAACAGCATATATATTACATCCCAATAAAAATAATAAATGTACCGTTGTGTTGAGTGTGAATTGGGAGTGTAGATGTACAGGACATTTTACCAAAGTACACAAAATTTCCCAAAGTGTTAAACATATAATGTCTTTTCCAGATGTGGATCTACTGATCAAAGAAGTGGCGATGGACTGAATGACTGCACCTTTAGAGAAGAATACTCCCAACTCTGCAGTGTCATCACCAACACCACCGGTCCATTCAGAGCCTGTCACCTGCACTCTGACCCCCAGCCATTTTTTACTTCCTGTGTCTACGACCTCTGCCTCTACACTCCAGCCAATGGCATGCTGTGTTCTGCTGTCTCAGCCTATGAGAAAACCTGCTCTGTTCTAGGGCTAGACATCCCTGACTGGCGCTCTGGTTTACTGTGTGGTAAGTTTGTGCTGGATAATTAAGTGATGTCTTTTTGATGTCTTTTGATAGAGCTTAACAGGTTTTTCTTGAAAGATTGGCTTTGTTTTATTGTACCCCTGTCACTCTTCTTCTGTAGAGGAGTCAGACCCATGTGAACAGCTGGACTGCACAGAGTACGAGTGGTGTGGTAAGAAGGACGGTGTCTATGGCTGCTTCTGTGATGAACACCATGACCGAGGCAACAGTGAAAGCTATGGTGAAGGAAGCTCCTATTTAAACCTTGTTTTATTTTTGGGTCGTTGGCAATGGTACTGCAGTGCAGTTTGTACAAGAAAAATGGGATTTGTTAGTTATTTGTTTTCTTATTCTTCTTTTTAAACTTGTATTAACAGACTCAACCATCACTTGTGCCAGTAGTTCAGGCACCATGTCCGTGTCCCGTTGTCAGCTATTTGAGGCTGGCTTTCACTCTGATGCCCTCCATCTCCGAGATGAATCCTGCAATGGGACTCTTGAGTATGGTCGACTGGTTTTCCACTTTGACAATGACAACCATCTGTGTGGGACAGCACTCAGGGTACAGTTATAAAACCAAAATATTATGGATAGTCACTGTTATTATACTGTACATGTCATGTTTTGTCATTTATATTATAAATGACATCATATTCAATTTGTAATGTTTTGTTTTTTTAATTTTAGAGCAACGGAACACATTTCATGTATGAGAACATCGTCCAGGGTTTTGTGGAT
>NW_024582892.1:35800-36674 GCF_018398535.1 Haplochromis burtoni | reverse complement strand
TGCATTCACTGTTTGTTGATAAGATTAACTTGTTCTTGGTTTCTGTGTGAGATTTTTATAATTAAATCTACATCATAATTAAAATAATGTATAATCAAGGGCAAATCAAGGATTAAATAAAGTATTTAGTGCACATATACTTGTCTCTCAGAAACTCAACCAACATTACTTTGGATTTACAAAATAAAGTGATAGTACAAAGTGAAGTACAATAAACTGGGTACCTACTGTTTGAGCTACAATTTAATATCATTACATGATTACTATTTTTGCTTCGTTTTATCAGTTGAAATAAAAGTTAATGAATAATTGCCTAAATGTATCACAAATCATTCATAATATGTAATAAAAATCTGATTATGAACAATGTTTATTTTTTATCTCCAGTAAGATCATACAGTAAAATGTGTTGCTGAATAAAATCTCACTTAGTCATTCTGTTATTGAAGTAGAAGGCCAAGTTGATCTTTAGCACCCAGCTGCAACCCGCAATACTGTTATGGATTTTTATCCATGTTTATTTTTGGAGTAAAGCTATTTGTATACAATATGCAATCTTTGCTGTCACAATTCCACAAATCAGTGACTCATCTGTTAAAACATTTGTGCTTATGATTCTAAACTGAGAGTAGGAATGATCTCCCAAATAACATAGCTTTAATTGTTGCTCATTGATTGTTAAGCGCATCTGTGCTTGTTTGTTGCAAGCGTTACCTTTAAGACATTGTAGCTTAAACCTATTCGCTGGAACGTTCAAGACAATTTAACTACACAGCAAAGCAAGACGAGTAGGCAAAGTTGTTTTTGTTTCTCGTGCACGGGAGAGAACTGGACAAACACCGTTCCGTCGCTTGACCCCAGTCGCTCTCGTCCG
>NW_024582892.1:32263-34038 GCF_018398535.1 Haplochromis burtoni | reverse complement strand
TATGAGCAAACTGTAGATTAATAGAGAGGACACCGAAGTTAGCGTCTTGCTCAGGCTGGAGCTCATTTATTTCTGCAACATATACACAATACAAATCACACTAGACCATGCATTCTTCCCATAAAATAACAGAGTTCATAAACAAAAATAAAGTTACAAAAATCATTCTCTCAAAAGTAAAATAAATACAAACTAAGTCAAAATAACTTTACATACTCACAACTTAAACAAAACATGGCTAAAGCATAACAACACCAAAATAACCAATCTCACATTCACACAACCTTTCCCCACACTCGCGCCATATACGCTATTACTTTTGAACATGGCGTCCCGTGAACGCAACACAACATGGCGGCAGACGACTGCAAACGTTGTTTCACCAACGAAAAGCTTTCCCCTTAACACATGTACTCAGTACTGCTTGGCTAACACTAAAACAAACACTACAACACATTTTCTGAAGTCGCAGGTTGCCCTCGTCATAGCATATACTTATAGTGCTACGTAGCATTATAGCATTATGCCGATGACACAACAATACTCATTACAACAAAATACCACAAAACAACATCAACACAATCATCTCAAAATATGGCCGAACAGTTGCTACTCAACTTACATGACATTAGGAACCAATTCGGTAACATAAAAGTTTGTTTGTCAGTACCTGTGGATTAATAGAGAGGACACCGAAGTTAGCGTACTGCTCAGGCCGGAGCTCATTTATTTCTGAGCTGCGCATGCACAGAGCCATGTAAAAGGACACCTTTGTTCCCGTTTTGTTAAGACATAGAAAAACACACCACACAAAAATACTGCAAAAGGAAACGGTCACCTTATATACATAGTGTATAAACTCAAAATGCGCATTTCACTTAAAAATTAAGATGTGAAAATGTGAACAAATTAACTTGTTAGAGACATTCTTCTCCTTTTGGGAAAAAAAAAAAGGAAAAAAAAGAAAAGAAATAAGTCTTCTCATCAGATATTGATGCTTCTTTCCTGTGTGACAAAAAATAAGAGACAGATGTTTGTTTGTTGTTTAAGTTAATACCCAATAGAACAGTTTTATTGCCAACTACATTGCTGTCTGTATTATTGCTGAAGTCCTAAATGATCACCTTTAAAGTGTTTGTGCTAATAACATCATGTCAGACAGGCATGGAGAACAGCACTGAAAATATGAATTCAGTTATTATATGTTCTGTTTGACAGTTCTGCGAGATACTTTGTATGATACATTCATGTATCGTTCAAAGTATAATTTATTGTGCCATTTCATGCATTTCAGATATTACATAACCACCTTGTCTTAATGTTAGGATCTTCAGGTATCACTTTAAAAAAATAAAAAAAACACAATATTGAAAAATAATCTTTGTATGAAATCTGTCACAGGAATTCATGTCTTTATGTCTGGAAGATGACACTAGATTACACTAACCTACTGTTCCTGAGTTAGTAGGCAACAGACTTTCACATACACATCACACATAAGCACATAATTTGAATTCCAAATTTTGGAAGCTGACTTACTGTTCCGCTTGTGGGATAATAGGCCACCTCAAACCAAGTTGCAACAAAGACCCAGTTGGCATTAAAGTTCAGTCCTGGAAAGTATTGATTGATGTCCCGTGTAGCTTGCTGGAGAACACTGCCACTGGTGTATTGTATTGTAGTAGATCTGACCATTTCCTCTGTTGTCTAAATCTGTCCAGAATGGAGCGATGATGTCTCTTAATCCATGCATTGGAATCAGTTGTATCTCTCTT
>NW_024582892.1:0-1535 GCF_018398535.1 Haplochromis burtoni | reverse complement strand
TCCAGCGCACTACTGTCCAAGCTGTGCTGATCTCTGGAGGCCAATATTCATTTGTGCTGATGAATTACGGTATAATAGCCTCAACAACACTGAGAATTCAGGTCAGACCTACTATAGTCAATACTCTGCATATTTACTAATGAAAAAACATTAATTATTTCTAAATGCAATAATCATATTTTTGTGACTCACATTTGCAGGCTGGTTATGATACAATCGACTCCACTCACTATTATGTCCTCCCTGGATCATTCACCAGTGCTGCATCAGGGAGTAACTCAAATTTTTGCCTTGGCAGCAACGTCAATGAACCAGGTCACTGGGCCTTCCGGACAGACCATGGATCAACAGGCTGCACTTTTAATGGTAAGACTGCAGGATACAGAGGGCAACTGCTTCTGTAGCCTTTGTGTTATATAACATTATAGTGATGTGCATCTGTGAAAGGCAAGGCAAGAATTCTAATCACAGTGCATTAAGAGTACAGTAAAGCAATGAGGTTGAGGTTATTAACATTAAAGTCTCTGACTGTTGTTGGAATCAAGAACTAATGAAGGAATTTCAAATTATTAGTTGGAGGCTTAAAAACATTCTTCCTACCTGCTTAAAGGATGTTTAGCCATGAATTCCGAGGTTTTGAAAGATTTTGAATGGCAACATATGGCAAGCAAAGAATAAAAAATGCTAGAGAGAGAAGCTGTTCCCAACAAAGTGACTTATCCTAAGGCAGGATTCACTTCTTCATTTTGGTCCTTAACTGCATAAGGTATGCTGTCCTCACTAAAGTTTGTTGCAGGCAACGTAATTTCAGCTATACAGCTTAACATTCTTTATTCCCAGCACTTCATTCTCCAAGAAATAGGCCGCTTGTTGTGTTTGTAGTGATGTGTCGTCGCGAACGAAATGGCTCTTAGAGCCGGCTCTTTGATGTCAACGACTCGAGCCAGCTCCTTATCGCGAGCTGTGGGTTTTTTTCTTTTTCTTTCTCTCACCCTCTGTCTCGCACTTTTTTTCCGCTTCACTCCGCATGTGAGCCTTGTGCTTTGCGCTGGGAAGAGGGGGGAGGGCCGGGAGGGCCTGTGCTACTGCGTGCTACACACGCAGTAGCACAGAAACAGAGCGGGATGGAGAGACAGAGACAACAACGTCACATTAGAAAGGTATAGTAATCATCCACAACTATTTTCAGTTGGATGATAAAGGATTCAGAAAGTTTATTCATGCAGGCCCATATGACAGAGAATATGCATGTACTTTTTGTTTTCATATTTTAATTTATGTTGGATTGTGTTGTGGTTTGCAGTGTTTTGTGTTGTTACACTTTAAATATGTTTAAAAGGAAAAAGCTGAAAATTTAAATACCATATTTTCACGACCATAAGGCGCACTTAAAAGTCTTAGATTTTCTTCAAAAAGTACGGTGCGCCCTGTGTGTTGTAATGAGGACGTAGTAGAGAACACCATGAGAACGCTAAAGGGTGAAGTGTGTGCGTTGACTTTATCGCACATACCTGTATAAAAGAACAGGTATGTGC
>NW_024582891.1:346305-381507 GCF_018398535.1 Haplochromis burtoni | reverse complement strand
CTCGAACCGGCAACCTTCCGATTACAAGGCGAACTCCCAACTCTTGAGCCACGATCGCCATCGGCGAGGTAGACCATCGGCACCAAACCGAGCTTGGATTCCTGGATTGAGAGGTTTGCAGAAATGCCCTTCCTTTTTTTTCATCATAGACTTCCTGTACTAAATGATCTGTTGACCCAGTGAGGCAGATATTGTGTCAGAAAAATCAGGAGAACTGAAACTCATTGCAGGTACCAAGCAGGACTCAAAGTAAAATCTCCTTTTTTAGAGCCCCAGCGTAGGCTCAGTTGAGAAGAAGGACAAATCGCATTATGAACAGTGTGGTAGCAACCTTTCATTTGTGTAATGTTAGAAGTACTGAACATTGTTACATCATCGCAGAGGCTCTGGAGTTTTGCCAAATTATGTTTTTCCCTCCTGCAGAAAATAGTAGATTTAAAATATCTATTATACTCCCTGGTTACTTTGGCATGAATGCTTCTTAATTACTTTATTGTAAATAACACACTATTAGCAAAACACAGTGTGAAATAATTTCATATTAAAGCTTTTTGGCACATACACATGAAGAATTTTTTACCTTATACTTTTTATCTCTTGTTTTATTTATTTATTTGTTTATGCTGTCAAAAAAAAAATCTACATATCATTTTATGTGTTGCCAGTTTCACTGACAGTACATAATATGTTAGCTTAGTATATGTACTGTTTTTTTTTAATCAATTAACTATGGAGTTACTGCAAATTTACACCAATATTACAACAAATAAATGTATTTAGTACTTTTGTCTCTTGTCACTGGGTGGTACTCAGGTCTGAATCTGAGAGGAGCTCCTACAATCAGAAAGAGAAAACCATCACAAACTGTAGAACATCTCACAGACTTCAGGTTCTGTAGCTCTGCGCTTCCTTTTTTTCAGTCTGCAGTTCTACTGACATGCTCACACAGCTGTTTTTAGATATGTAATAATATTCTTCTGGACAGCAGCTGAAAAAAAGTCCAGCCTGTTGCTCTTGCAGTGTAATACTACTAATAAAAATACAGTAACAGTAGCGTAAGCCAGTGACTGTGTAGGCCTGCAGATTTTTCTCTGCTTCACATATAAATCAATGCAGTGCCTCATCTTTGGCTGCCTGCTACAGGTCTGAACATCCTTCAGTTTATTGTAGTCAGATATACAACGTTAATATCTAAACTACATCACTGACTTTTAATTAACATTTAAGCACATCAGAGATTTCTTTAGTCAAGGTAAATTCATTAATGTAGACAGATTAGCTTCCAAACATCAGCTTCCTCCCAATAGCTGACTGGTCATCTTAGCTAACTAGCCAATAATGTTAATTACTGATTAGGCTAGATATCACACATTTACCTAATGAAAAACTGTGACGATCCCTTAAATCCCTTATATTGATTTGTCCGGTTTAGTGCGGAATACCTCAGTCTGTCAGTTTGAAGCCCACAGTGGTGGTTATGGAAAGTAAACACTGGACCTCCTTTCAGTGGCCCTACTCTATCTGCAATTCCTGAACAGGGATATGCAAGTTTCTCCGTGACTGCAACTGCTAATCAAAGCTGTCGTCATGACATTTCACAGCATAATGTTAACAATTAAAATCAAATCAGAAAAAGTGACCCAGTTAACCCAAATCAGCATGATGAGCACTATTAACAATGGCAGAAAGCATCTTTGGGAAACCTTCTTTTCTTTTAAGTTGATCCAAGTCTCATCCACTAGCATGGAGATAGCGGGTTTACGACCTATACTGCACCCAAACACCAGGGGGCGACATTTTGGCTTCACTTTGGGGCTGCCGTTGGGCAGTCCATGTTTTCTGCAGTCATGTAAGGATAAGTGTCACTTTCACATATCTCTGAGAGGCCATGCACATACTGACAGGAACACGGCTTAAAGAATTTCACTGTAACAAGCGCTCATCTTCACAGTTACTAGCAGTACAATGACTGACAGCATCAACATTCTGGATGGAGGTCATCTATGTGAACAGAGCACTGCATCCTCCAGATGCTCTTGCCATATTTGTTGCCTACAGGCAGTCAAGTATTTCTTCATTTCCTTACTCCCCAGGTTTTTAAAATGTCATTTATGTCTAATGGCCGTGCTCATTAGCTGCATCTGAAAAACACACTCTGGTCATTACTAGCAACATTTGCAGTCAGGCTTCAAGCCGAATTCTCTTTTTTGAGTCATCCGTCACAGCCCTGTTCCTTGGCAGTTGGCACTAGAAATGACGCAAAGCACAAATCTTCTAATTATCTGCAGCTATCTTTATATGCTTACATTGGTAGTGAATGTGTTTTGACAAGGCTGTTTTATCAGTGTAGCGAGAAACCCAATCTGGAACAACATCCATCATGTTAAGGCTGCCAAGGCCACTTGAGGGACTACACAGGCAGTAGTGCGCTACGAATTGCACTTTACCTTGGCATGATCCCCTTGTGGGGAGAGAAAGAGAGGCATGTGCGCTGTGATGGAGACAATAGCAACTATCTTTCATTATTTACTTGTCCAACTGTCAGATATGGACAAATATTACAAACAAAAAACAAACAAAAACGTTGGCATGCTGGTGAAGATTGCCCAACGACAACTCCTCAAAGTCAGGAAGATAAAAAGTTTCTGCAGCAACCAAGACATCCACTTTTGTCATTGTCAGAATCAACAGAAACCTGGCTTGGTATTTCTACGTTAACGGTGTAAAATAAATAAGTGCTTTGGAATCACACAGTGGCAGACTTTTTAGATTCTGCATATTTCTTTAGAGGAGCGTTGTGTGGGTGTGCAACAGCCTGTCCAAGTGAGAAATAGAGAAAGAGGGAAAGTGGGTGGGGGAGCATGCTGGCTATCCTTTGTCAACTGCTCAGTGCCATTTAATGGCCTGTAAACCCCTTTGCTGGAGAAAGAACAGGCAATTAGCATACTGAGTGGATTACAAGATTGCTCTGACTCCTGGATTAATGTGTGCACTTAATCTTCTCTTTGCTAAGCGATTCTTGGATATACAGCTATTCAAGGGAAATGAATTTACCCACCTTCCAAAATACATGAAAAGGAATTTCTTCCATGATGACATCAAAATTGTTATAGTACAGCTACTTAATGCACTGTTGGACTGAACTGACCAAGATTTCTTTTTATCTATTTATGTCACATCAGATGGGAATCAAAGTGGCCCAAGTGCCCCTCTAGGCTAAGTACTCATCAAGTGCTCTTTGTTTGAGTCCAAGTGCCACTACCAATGTCAAGTTTCCCCTATGTGCCAGTTCCAAGTGGGCCACCTTGACTGACATAAAGACCTCAGTCAACATCATAAAATCAGTTTCCTTTAGAAAACAAAACATTAAACACATCAGACTGTCCAACAGCAATACCGTACCATGTAGCTAACGATTCTGGATTTTCTTTAGAGCATTGTCTCCAAATCTAATATAACATTTCCCTGCCTTTTAGGTACATACTGTTCTAATATTACTTCAAAGCCCCTTATACAGACTCCACTCACCACTGTGTACTAAATGATGTTTTGATACACCATAAACTTACTTAATCCCTTTTTATACAGAGGTTTTGGCATAATGGCATTCAGATGAGCTCTTCATGAGGCCTTAGCTTGTTCAGACTAACCCACACCAAGCCAGTGTAATTCCTCTCCAGTGGGCGATTTTTCATATGATGTGGAATATAGGGGGCATAACATCTTACACAACAGCAACGGCAGTCTGAGATGCCAGCTCTTCCACTTACACAAATGTCCATATCTCCGCAGTCGGCTTAAAGGTCCCGCAACAAAGACCCCATTCTTCTTTTGTATCTTTACATATAAAAAGTGTGAGGCAGAAAAACGGGACAATATTACAGCCTCAAACAGAGGCTTTACACGCCTACATAACTCTGTGTCCTTGAACGTAAACATTTTCTGAGTCCATCCTGCACAGCACACCGTCTCCTTGATTGCTATACACTGGCTATTGTTGCGCTATATGATAAATATGAGGCTGTACTCCATATCACCTCAAATTTTGTCTGTGTTTCCTGACTGTGCCATCATACTTGAGACACTTTGTCTATTTGCTGGGTTTGATATGATCTTTAATCTATGGCTTACCACCTCACATTAGAATCTTTTACCCTGGAGCGGTGCCCAGAAGGAAAAGTACAGCTAACACTCAGAACCAAGGCAGGGCGTCATAAAATGGTAAAATGTACACACTGTGGCAGATAATGTCAGAATCATATATTCATTCATTCATTCATTTATTCACAAGAAGCATTTTTTTGAAAAAAATACTAAAAATACTATTTTGCTGGAGGTAAGCACAGTGGCATGGTTAGCACTGTTGCCTCACAGCAAGAAGGTCCTTAGTTTGACTCCAACATCTGGCCAGGGCCTTTCTGTGTGAAGTTTGCATGTGTTCCCCGTGTTTGTGTTTGCTCTCTCCGGGTACTCTGGCTTCCTCCCACAGTCCAAAGAGGTGAATTGGCCACAGGTGTTAATGTGAGTGCGAATGGTTGCCTGTCTCCCTGTGTTAGCCATGCGATAGACTGGAAACCTCTCCAGGGTGTACTCTTTCTTTCTCCTATGACAGCTGGGATTGGCTTCAGCCCCCCTGCAACCCTGATAAGGGTAAGCAGAAGAAAGTGGATGGGTGATAACCATATACCAATGGACCGTCATGTTGTTGAGAGTTAAAAATCAAAACAAAAAGCTTGTTTGCCTCACAATATTTTTTAAGAAAGTGGGTGCAGTAGCAATAGCACAATGTATTGTTCCCTTCCTCTTAATATCAACACAGATTACCGTCTTCACAGCCATTCCCTGCCTCCATCCTTGCAGATAAAAGGCTTTTAGGATGCACCCGTTCAAAAAACTCAAGTGCTGATTCACTGCATTGTGTCAAAAGGGAACAGATGGCTGTGGTGCAGTATACAGTACCTTCACTGTCAATTGAGACAAGTGCTCAGTGTTCCAGCAGCTAGACTGACACGTCATGAGCTACATTAGGATTTTACATCTTGCTTTCACTCCTCAGACATTTTTTTTGGGAATACAAAGCTGTAGAAAAAGAGCAAGGACAACAAGCAGAATGAAAAAGAAGGCCTGGATCCCTGGACACATTAAGAATGCGTTTTCTCCTTCGAAATCAATAATGTCTCATTGCCTTGAAGATCGCCAGGAATGCCATCGCTTCCAATTTATTCATTCATTCTTCTCAATAGCACACTGTGGTGATCCCCTGTTTTCCATCCTATCAGCTCTCCTTCTCTTTCCCAGTCCATCTCGTGGGAGGTTCCTTTAAGTTGTTGAGATCTCTTCTCTGTCCCTTTAACAATGGTATTTGTCTGAAAATAAGTACACACGGTCAGCCCCGGCAGTCTGCAACTAGACCTGGGCGATATAAGATTTTTTCATATCATGATATGTTTTTTTTTTTCATTTCAGACGATAACGATATCTATCACGATATAAGCCAAATAACTATATTTGTAAGATTTAAATGTGCCGTTGCTCACAAGTAAAATGTGAAATAATCAGCTTGTTTTGATTTAAATATTTATTTCCCATAATAAGTTCAACAGGGTAGATGTACTTAAGGAACATGAGACTTTTTCAGATAAATAAAGGCAAATATTGCAAACTACACAAAAGGCAGCCGCTAAAGCGTTTAAGTTTCAAAATAGAACAAACGAAACAGACTACTAAATTGTCAATTCCACTTAGAAACAAATTATTAATTCTAAAAATAAATCTTAGTTTGTTTTACAGAAGAACAGACAAAACTGACTAACTTTTGTCAATATCAAATAAACTGAGAACTAAAAGGAAATTCTCAATCTCTCCTTGTTGTATAGCTGAGCTTTTCAAACAGTTTTAACAGTTACTTTAGTCTGACAAAAGCCGAATGACGAATTAGCGCTTCCAGTCAGAGATTGAGCATGCACCGCTTTATTGTATTTCCAGACTTGCTTTCGGCACATTTACAGTGCACGCTACTCTGTTTTTTGTCAGACTTGAAATAGCCGAAATACCTTCACACTACGGAACTTCTATGGCTCTTCCGTTCGACAATCTCTCCGGCGTTGGAACCGTCATCTGTTTTCTCTTCGGTGACCTTCGGTCACGCTCTCGGTTGATTTTTCTCTAGTCGGCACACCCGGGCGGCACGGCGGCTGGCTGCTTCCCAAACAAATACACATGTGCGGCTTGGCATTTGTGCTGTACGTAACAAGTCACATAACAAGTCGCGTAACGTGATGCTGTGGCTGTGATTGGTTCGGCTCTGCGCTACTTAATTTGGATTGGCTGTTCTTTTTTATTTAAGAGGACAAGAGCGGTGAGGCCTATCGCAATAGTTTAATTTTTCTATCGAGAAAAAGTTATTTCGCAATACATATCGTTATCGTTCTATCGCCCAGCTCTATCTGCAACCCTGGGGCCGTAATTGCTGGATTGTATCAGTAGAAATAAGCTTAAACATTCATGTTTTACTCATCAGGCCTCTATTTAATATGCAGCACTAAGTGGATATTTTTTTCCACACACATCCTTTGTCTCACTTTGTGAAAGTACCTAGTTGAGACGAGGAATCATTTCAACCCACTCTTCACTTTCCAACTTCCCCAAAACCTGCTCGGATTTACCTTCAAGGTGCCCTGCGACAGGTCGAGGTTGAAAGTAGAAGCTACTACACACCAGGGACTTCCTAAAATGTATTTACTCCTTAATTATCGACATTAGCCAGAGACAATGGGAATATTCAGGCTCAGACAGCTGCCGCCAGTTTCCAGCCTCTCTCAGAGTCTTCAGAGTGAACTGAAGACGTGAAATATACTCAGACATCACAGAAAGCTACAACCCACCATCTGTGGGCTAAGCACTTAACGAAATCACCAATCACATAGGTAACTTTAGGGGAAAATGCTCATTGCCAGATGTAGTTTTTAAGAATTGGCAGCCATCATATTTTCATCCTGATGCACCTATAAAAGACCATCTGTTTCATGTATTTTTTTAAATATTTTTTGGACTAAGCCATAGATTAGCAAGATTCATCTGTTAGTTCTCTCACTGTGAGAATAAAGAATCATGTTTTATTTTCTGATGACCAAAACACCTGTAACTTCCTTCATTTCCAGAACTTCACAGAAATCTCAGAGGACACTCGTGTGATCGTGTGCTCTCGGTGAATCTCCGTCTGAATTTGTGCATGTGTGTACACTCGCATCACTTCTGCTGAGCGTAACAATAAAACACAGCTGAACTGTGAAA
The DNA here is from genome assembly GCF_018398535.1 of Haplochromis burtoni. NCBI lineage: Eukaryota > Metazoa > Chordata > Actinopteri > Cichliformes > Cichlidae > Haplochromis > Haplochromis burtoni. The sequence continues at coordinate 374,214 of NW_024582891.1, read as the reverse complement.
CCCTTACTCAGCAACTTTAATGCTGGCTCTGTGAACAACGGGGTCAGAGCTTACAGTAATTTTTGTTCTCTCTGCATCAATATATGATGCTTCACTGGGGGCAATGAGAACCTGTCCAGAGTTATAAAAGTAATCTATTTGTGCCTGGTGAATGAACACACACTCTTTGAGTGAATACACACCCACACACTGCACACCTTTTGACCCTTCAACAATGTGGGGTGTGAAATAGCAAAGCTTAACAGCTCAATTCCTCACAAAACCATTTAAGTCAACTCTGGTTTATTACAGCTAACATACCATCTGCTTCCCAGGGTGGCTCCTCATTAAATATGGAGGAAATAAATAACATATCTTAATAAAGTATCTCACTTCTGAAGTGCTGAACCTTAATGTGACCAGTCCTAGTAGAGGGGAGGACTAACACAAGTTTGACAGCTCTTTTTTTAAATATATTTGACAGGCGGTGGAACATGGTGAGAAATGTAAGAAGTTTTTTTTAGAGAGTGCTGCTCCTCCAGACAGTCTTGACAGATAATTTTTATCTGAACACATCCCAGGGAGAGTTGCAGGCTGTGTAGAGCATCAGAACAACTTTAGCCAAACTGAGCAGAGAGTTCAGAGTCTGGACTACTAATCCAAGCAAATAAACAGAGAAACCAAAGGAGAGCAGCCGAGTCGGTCAGAGGAGCAGACCTGAGGTGGAGCAGTGAGGATAGATGATGAGAGAGATGGAGGTGTGGCAAAGATGAGTTTTTGAAAAACCTTCATTGCAATAATTAACTTATTATTTGTTTCTTATTTTGCTTCAGCCAACTGTGAGGGTGTTTATAAAGCATAGGCATGTCACCTCTTTAATCTATTTCACAGTGAGTGATCTGGTTTTATACCCTCTTTATTTTAGTGCAACCAAAATGACACATCATCTAAAATTCATTTTTCAACTTTTCCATAATATTTTCTTCTACTACATATTTTAGCTGTTTTAGCAATTGTGTTGTGATGTACCTATTTATTAGTGAATTCAAATTTATATTTAACTTTATGATGTAATAAATAATGGTATTTAATTAATAATATATAAAATTTGCAAAACTAATAAACCTTCTGCAACATTATCTTAAATACTTCTAATCTAATCTTTTTTATAATTAGATAATTAGAAAATCCAATGAAAATGAAAATGCCACTTCCTCAGGAAATGACCTCTTTGCCATTGTTGTCACAGGGCACGGTCAAAATGACCCTGGTAATGTAATTTCTAGCATTATAAATTGACAATAATGCTAAGTATTCTCTTATGTTCATCGATTTGCCCGGACAGCTAAAGCCACCATTACTGTCACTGTGTATTAACAGACATATGTTGTGTGGGTGTGTAGATATCTGAGCATAAAAGCATAATAAATTGCTGCTCCTCTGATGCTGCTTAATTTAAGCCAGCCACTTGGGATGGTGTCGTTTATATGAGCATCTGTTTACTGTCGAACACCACTATATGTATTTATGGTAAGATAATATGTGAGAATGCTTTTGTCAAAATATTGTAACCGCAATTAATCACAACTTTAAACACTGGCTGGTACCATTCAAAATGAATGGATTAATAATTCAACAAGAGCGGGTAGAGAACACAAGCTAGTTTTTAAAATATGCTTGGTGTGCAGTGTTGTGGGTTTTCTGAAAGGTGATAAATATTTATTTTTTAATAAGCTGAATTCCTTAGAACAATCACAGCAGAGCTGAGGAAGGTGGTCTTTTATCTGCTTTAGAGGGGTGTGCAGGTGTTGCTGGCTGTAGCGCTCCCTACAAATTTGTTTGCCAACTAGCAAAATTCATTTTTGCTTTTCAGGATTTGTTTAAGCTAAAATATATTTAATAAATCATAATGCAACGTGACTTGCATTCTAACTCGGATATTTAACTGTCCAATTACAAAAATTCTTTGGTGACTGAGTTACATTTCCAAGCTTTCAAATCAAGTCAAATTGTGTAACAATGTATATTTAACCACTAATTCTACAAGAGAAAGCTAAGATCTTTGATCTTGTTGTATCTTGTTTTATTGAAACAGAACACATTAATTCAACACTACAATTCAGCAGTAAAGCTGTTTCAACAGTTTCTCAGTCCATTTAGTTAAGCTTTCACAGTTTAGAGTCCTTTCCAGTTTCTTCAGTTCTGTTGTGCAGAACTTACTTAGACCCTACCGTCTCTGACAACACTGACAATGGTAATGGTAAACAGTTTGATTTCATTGTATCCACTTCAAAGAAAGTTTCACTAACACAGCAGCGCTTACTGACAGGAAAATTCAATAATTCACCTCAGTGACTCATTTAGACGTGTTTTGGGATTCTTTCATGAAGTTTTACATCTTCTTCCAGAGTAAATAGATGTGGACACTCGTCCTACACTCATGACAGATTAATGGTAGCCATAGTTGTTTGTCCTACATTGCCCACCGTAGCTCGGGTTATACAATTAAATTGGGAGGAATAAGAAAACAGAATTCAGTTGCTTGCAATTTGCAATCTACTGCCATCTAGTTGTGAGATTTTACACACTGTACCTTTAAAAAAGACATATTTCAAGAAACAGTCTCTTTAACACTTATGGTTAAGATCCATCCACGTCATCCATTTTCTTCTGCTTATCCAATTTCACATAGAAATCACAAGTTACAACAAAGTCAAGACATTAAAAATTCTTATGAGCAGCTCTTCAAATGTTTCTTCTCTACACGTTTTGCAGAAGCACCTGCACTTTCTATTGCCTAAGAATGACAGTGACTTCTATTTTATCCCACTGGACACACTGAAGAGCTTTGCAGATGGTCACATGCTGTGTTGCCTTCTTATGAAAAAGCACCACAGGCTACATTTGGGGAGGTACACTCTACAGGCAGGAAGCTTTATTGACAGCTCAAATGATAGAGGCTGCTGAAGTCCGCTTCTGGCAAAATGCAACAAAGCTGGCTACTACTTATATATGGCACATTCAATATTCACACCTTACCTCGATCTGTCAAATCTACCTTAGTCTTCCTCCTTTCATTTTATTGTTATATAGTAGCAATTCAAAGAATTTGCCTACATAACTATCTGAGATAATAAATAATTATTTCCTGAAAAGTTCTCTGAATGCATATATAGTTTTTTTCCTTAATAGAAAAAAAGTTTGGATAATATGCCACATTAGTGTTCTGTTGATTTATGATCTAAGAAGTTACGTGTTGTCATCCTCCAGCTTAGTAGTGACTTTCAAATGCACTATGCAACCATGAAGACCCTTTAGCCCTGCAGCAGCTCCAGAGCCGGGTGACCCTAATTACAGTGTTGGCTTTGCTGCCAAACCATCTCATTGGAAACCAGCCACAGCTTTGGCGACCCTGGCATACGAGCTGTTCCCAATGGAAAGCAATTTAATGCTTGACTGCTCAAGGAACAAAATATATGCAGCACAAGAAATCCCTTAGATAAATTAGAGTAGGCAAGTGGACTCTGTTAGACCTTTATTTGAGGCCTTATAAGCCACATGTCACCTTAGAGGTGGCATGAAACCAAAACATGGCAGAAAGCAGCTGAGTTCTATTACCAAGCAGTGGGAGTCTTCTAAAAGAAGCGCGGTGCACCAACATACTGACAGGAGGAAAACCCAACTGTACAGTACAGTCGAGTTTCAAAGCAACCAACCAAGTTAGCATTGTTTATTTTTGGCCTTTTTGAAAAGAAAAGACTCCCCTATAAAGTTTCTTGTTCATCTGCATTCTAAGAAAAAAATGTAATGAATCATATTCACATAAGTTTTGACCACAAAGTAACTGCTCTCTGAATTCCTCAGTGAAGTAGGATTAAAATAATAAGCAAGTGGAGAAGACAATCATTTCTCTTTCTTCTTCTGTTTATTGCTCATTAAGCCACTGTCTCTGCATAATTCATCCTTTTTATACTAGATAAAGGCAATTTACACCTCATGCCATAATTCTGATACAAGTGACAAAGTCTGGCAGCAGTCTGACTTAACAATTTGCACATAGTATGCTGATTTGACAAATCAGTGGTCAATAATTCGAACAGCGACTGTTTCTGTTATATAACTTTCATTTATTTTTTTAATAATTTGTTCTTATTAACACTGAACTTACCAGACTGGACTGTATCTTACTGACAACCTTCAGGCAGTGTTACCTGATTTGTTAATTAAATTATTCATTTCTGTTTTTGTAATGTAAGGACCAAGTACTGAAATCAGCTGTACTTTAGTGACAGGTCAGAGTTGTTAAGGGGACTTAACAACTGGAAATGAACCAAAAGTATAAGATGTCCTGACTTATCATTCTAATAAAGATATTGTTTCTAAATGCTTTTAAGGTATTGCCGCTCATATATTGAAGATAATAACAATAATAATAATAATAATAATAATACTGGATTGCATTTATATAGCGCTTTTCAGGGCCCTCAAAGCACTTTACAATTCCACTATTCATTCACTCTCACATTCACACACTGGTGATCATAGTAATGTTCTCAGAAATACTTCAAAAGTTGTAACAGAACCCTCTCAAGTATAGTGGGAAATATGGTTCAGAAGCAAATTAGTCTGGATTTTGAGGTGCTCAGTTAGAGTTAAGACCACGGTGACCTTTAGATTGAAACGATGTCCTGGGGAGTCAGATCCATTAAGCACAGTAGCCAGAGTGAGACCCACACTGAGAATCCATCTCTTTAGATTAGCCAACAGCAAACAGGCCAATGACTGTTTCAAGCCTGCTTCAAGCCTCCTGCCTGGGTGGAATGACATATGCAATGCCTTGAAGCAGGCCTGACAATATAGTACCATTTTCCCTTCTGAAAATTGGAGTTGTGCTTCCATCTAACCTTTTTTTATTTTTTACAAAAACATACAAAGGATACACACTTTCCCACTAGGCAAAGATAAGACTAGACCGCATTGTAATTGTGCTCGCACTAGGCACAGTTGCTTTGTTCAATTTGTTTGTACCATTGTCTATTCTTGCCACTTGCCTGTAAGCCTCACACAGCCATTAACAACTGAAATGGGAAAATTTTAAGATCGCGCTACTTCTACTTCTTCCAGGCCAAGTATGCACTTGCACTTTCCGTCTCTCTCTTCGTGTATACACACTTGAAAAGGCCTCATGCTGAGCAAAATCAAGTTCATGATTTTGTGCACTTTGCGGCTCCATCCTCTCATATGTACTATAGATTTGTTATTTACCAAACTCATCAGTTTTCACAGAGGAAGCTGTTGTCTAGGAATTTGTGGAGTAGCGATCACACTATATGATCTATGTGCTCTAGTGCAACTGAAGCTCTCCGGGGCTTACCTACCCGACCGGGGACAGTTTGCTTTGCTGTGCCTGGGCATGACACACAGAGATCATAGTAGACAAACAAACTGGACTTTGAAGGTCACTTTGCTTGTGAGTACGACCTTAGCTGTTGCAGAATGTTAACTAAACCTTTACATATACATACTGTAGATCTACTGTACATCTTAAATACAGCTTAATTAGAAGACAAATGATTGTAGACTTACTCATTTATATATTCAACTCAGTGTCATCACATCATCACATTTTTAGGGTTTCTATAGTCAGTAACTGATAATAAATACTTTCAATACCTAATGGTTATTTTTTCTGTTGCCCAAAGCTGCATAGTATGATTTTACATGGCTCAGAAACTAAGAGGAGTATTAAAAAAGAGACATAGTGAGACCACAAATCTAACAGCCTACTGTATTGCAAAATACATTATCCTAGTAAGCACAGGCAAAAATGTCTGATTTAAGCGGGCTGATTAAATTAATTAATTGTTGTTACCAACTCTACAAACATTTCTCTTCTAATGGCCCTTACAACTTACACATGGTGTGCACAGTCCACTGAATAGCTGTCTTTTTATTTATTCTTTTTAATTTAATTTATTCTTTGTCTGGGAGGATAAGCGGAGCACAGCTGAGTGACTATTTCAGGTTTGTTAATATTCTGCTTTGTTTACATTTGAAAGCTTCTTGAATTTTTTATAAGGATATATAAAGAAAGATTTCATGAATTTTTGGGGGGTTTGTTTTCCAACAATTTACCACAGTATAATTCTTTTTGTGATTTTATTTTGCATTCATATTTAGGTTATTTATTTGAAACTGACCAAAGAAAGACTTCACATTTTAGACCAGCCAGAATTAGGATTTTGTTTATTATATATAACTAATACCTAATATTATTATTTAAAATACTGTTCTGTAATGTTCTACAGCACACTTATCATGTTCAAATTCTGACAGAACAGAAAACAAATATTTAAAATCTAAATTAACTATAAAGTATAACTTCAGTTAGGAGTAAAAATGACATTTTAAGCTTGACAGAAAAAGCTATTTTATTTATATTGACTATTGATTTATACCTATCACTACTATACTACTATCTCTACCAGCCCTATGTCAGTGTTTTACTCTAAAGGTAACACCAAGTCTGTAAATGATGCCAAGCAATACCCTTTTGTAGTACTGTTTGTTGTTGAACAGTCATCTAGGTTTGCCTCTAAGTGCTGAGTATATTTACCCTCTATCCAGTGCTATGCTTTGTTGCACTCTGTGAAACAAGGAAGAATTCAATTACATGGTGGCCGAGGCCCTGACAAGAGCTCACTCTTGTTTCAATCACCCCACAGGTAGATATGGGGATGAGAGGAAGTGGCATGCCAGTTACCACACCATGGACCACAAGGAAGCAATGAGGCGTAAGGAGGCGCTCAGAAGGTGGTGGTCAGTGGCATGGAAAGACCAGCAGGAGCAGGAGTCCTGTTCATCAATAAACAGCATCTTTGTCTGTTAAGAGAACTTTATTTAGAAAATCTAGAAATATAAAACACGAAGATGGACAAAGTAACAGTGTTTCAAAAGAAACAAAATAAAGTAGATAATATCAAATTTACATGTTTGGAGTTCTGTATAAATTTAATATTATATTTTAATGACCCAATGCACCGCATGGAGAAAAAACTATTTTAAGTATGGTACATTGCAATATTTTATGGCCTTTTTATTCCTAAGTTGCATTAGCTTTTTTTTCTTCCTTTTTTCAAAGAATTCTCCAGTTCAATTTTACATTAAGCGCATTTGAAAACTAATGGATTCATGAACAGACTCAAAGAAAAAGAACACCATCAATCACCACTATTGCCACACTTTTCATTGTGTTCATAATTTTACTGTACAAACAACTGTGGGTCCATGGCTGCAGAGCCCATTTAAGGCACTAATCAACCATGTTATGAGTCCACAATGATAATTAATGGGTTATACTGGTAGTCGGAGGGCATCATGGAATCAGAGCAAACTGTTGTTTGTGAAGCCCTGTATATTTCTCCATTTTCCTCTCCATAATGTGCTATTATTGTGTGCATTTCTTGGGGCTGGACTGTCTCCGGTGATTGAATGCCACTGTGTCCTGGAGGAATCCAGATCATTTAACTGCTATTGTCTTCAGTTCCCTTTGGACACTTTTGTGTGAATGTCTGTGTGCTTGCGCATATTGCCTATAAATGATATAAATGGTTAAAGCCTATAGAGGGATATTGGGAAAATAAAAACATACCAACAGGCTGGGTGACAATGACAGTTTACTAAAGAGTGGGGTGTTAAAAGGTGCATGGGAGGCAACTTTTATCAATGCTGGTGAGAAAGTGTAAAAAAAAGTACCAAGATTCAAGTACAACAGAAGGATTGTTGAGTGTGAGAGCAGGTGACCGGAAAGATAAGATCATGGGAAAGCTGGAAACCTGAACCCTCCATAGCTCATTACCGAGACTATGTGAAGTATCCTCTGAAGGTCTACTAGAAGACGTGAATGCAGCATTACGGGCAACCATCACAGTGGCAGACATCTAAGAAAGGGTCTCCAGGATGAAGAATTGGACAGCATCAGGCCCTGACATGATTCATGCCTACTGGCGGAGAAGCTCTCTGCACTCCATGAGCACCTGGCAGCACACATGAACCAGCTGATAATAGATGAGGCACACCCGGAATGGCTAACTGAAGGCAGGACATCAAGATTGACCCATCCAACTACCGTCCCATAACCTGCCTCAGTACCACATAGAAGCTCCTGTCAGACATCATAGTGGGTAAGACGGACAGGCACATGGCTCAATACATGAGCTCTATCTACAACAGACTAGTAGACAGAGCAGTAGACTGAGACTGCAAGACCAGACTGACCAACCTGTTCATCAACTGGATTAACTACAAGAAAGCCTATGACTCAGTGCTCCACACATGGATCCTGGAATGCCTCGCAGTGAAAAAGATCAACAGGACACGAAGAGCCTTCATCAGTAAATTAATGGGGATGTGGGGAACAACACTAGTGAACAATTTAAGCCAACTGGACAAATCATCATGAAGTGCGAGAGCTATATAGGTGATACTCCATCCCAACTGCTGTTCTACATAGGCCCGAACCCCCTCAGTGAGATCATTGACAAGACTAGCTGTAGAATGTAGTTGAGGACAGCTACAAGTACCTGGGAATCCCACAGGCAAATGGGAATCATGAAGAGGCCTCTAGGAAAGCCGCAACTGCCAATTACCTGCAGAGGGAAAGGCGTGTCCTGAGGAGTCAGGTGAATGGAAAGAACAAGATTTGGGCAGTTAACACCTACACTCTGTTGGTAATCAGATAACCCCCTGGAATAATAATAATAAGGTGGCCAAAGCGGAGGTAGAAGCTACTGACATCAAGACAAGGAAGCTCCTGACCATGCATGGAGGGTTTCAAGTCAAGTCCAGCACTCTGAGACTGTACCCTAACTGAAAATATGGAGGATGTGGACTGGTGAGTGTCAGAACCATTGTCCAGGATGAGACAACAAAGATTCATTGGTACATCAGAAAGATGGCCACAACCAACCATGCAATTAGAGAATACCTCAGGCAGCAGAAACATGAGAAAGAAGAGGAGGAAGGAGAAGAACCATCATGAAAGAACAGGCCCCTGCACGGTATGTATGACAGGCACATAGAAAAAGTGTCAGATATGCAGAAATCCTACCAGTGGCTGGACAAAGCTGGACTGAAAGACAGCACAGATGCACTAACCATGGCAGCACAGGAACAAGCTCTCAGGACAAGATCGATAGAGGATGGGATTTACCACACCAGGCAAGACCTCAGCTGCAGCCTGTGTAAAGTTGCCCGTGAGAGAATCCAGCACATAACATACATGAAGCGCCATAGCCAGTTAGATGGACATAGTCACTATAACGCGGTTCACCTTTTGCAGCCTCGCTGTTTCGCGGATTTTTTTCTTTTTGTGCAATTTTGCATGATTTTTTTTTTTTACAGTGCATTGTGTTCTGTGTCCTGATTGGCTGTAGACCATTGTCAGTCAATCTCATGCTGTGGTCCTGTACAGTACAGAATGCATTCAGCTTGTTAAAATTACATACATCTTCTATCGCTAGCAGTGTGACTCTGAAGTGCTGTACTGTATGTTTGCAAGTTTTCTCCCCAAAAAACACAACAATGTCGATGAAACGTTTTCCACCGTCAAAGGAACCTGTGGGTGTCTTTGGTTTCATTCTATAATACTGGACTTATTTTTCTACGAAAGTTTGAATTTTGAGAGTGTTTAAACAAGACAGAAAAGTGTGAAAATGTTCACGCCTGTCTGGTTTACAGCTTTAAAACATCTATAATAATTGTTAAAAATAAAGTTGGCTACTTCACGGATTTCACCTATCGCGGCTTAGTTTTAGAACGTAACTACAGTGATAAACGAGGGACCACTGTATATCCAGCAGAGCTCTGGAGGACCTTCAACAGCATTCCAAGAGAGAGTGGGGACATTGAGACCAAATGGACCATGTTCAGCACCTCCATTGCCGAAGCCACTGTACTGAGCTGCGCAAGGTGGTTGATGCCTGTCGTGCTGGTAACCTCCAAACCAAATGGTGGACACCAGAGGTGAAGGGAGCCACCAGGCTGAAGGAGTCCTATCGGGCTTGGTTAGCCTGTGGGACTAACTATCAGGCTTATCATATCATAGCTACCGATGGGCCATACAGAAAGCGGCTCGGGCAGTGGCTGAAGCAATAACTTGAGTGTGGGAGGAGTTCAGAGAGGCCATGGAAAAAGACATTTGGATAGCATTGAAGAGATTCTGGCAAACCATCAGGCAACTCAGGAGGAGAAAGAAGTGCTCTACCTGCTGACTTTGACTGAGAAAATTGTCGGGCTGAAGGAATACTTCAAGGACCTCCTTAATCCCACTGGTACGTCTTCCATGGAGGAAGCAGAGTCTGGGGATGAAGGGGATGACTCACCTATCTCCAGGAGCAAGGTCACTAAGGCAGTTAAACAGCTCCTTGGTTGCAGAGCCTCTGGGGTGGATGAGGTCCACCTGAGTTCCTGAAGGCTCTGGATGTTGTAGAGCTGTTTTGGTTGACACACCTCTACAATGCCTCTACAATGTTGAGTGGAGATGAGGGGCGGTACCTCTGGATTGGCAGACTGGGGTGCTGGTTCCCCCCGGTCCTCCGGTCCCCTTTCTTTCTTGATGTGTAACCTAATGGGTAGGGGAGACAACGTATAGCATAAGTTGAGGACAAGATTGCCTTACCTGTGTTTTCTCTTGATAATGTGCCAGAAAAAGAGTCCTCAGGTATCCTGAGTGCCCTTTTAAAGATATTCCAAACAGGAAAATATTTGATTTAATAATTGTAATTATTGTAATTATGTCTACAATATTGATCAGATGTTAGTAAACTCCCTCTTTGAAAAAAGAGTAAGCAGTAAACTAAACACTGACTGAGACATATGACTGAGGTATGGCTCTCGAATTTATGCATAACAAAGAGGTAGCCATACTGAGTTTTTCATTTCTCTACTCACTTAACCACCAACTAGGTCACTTCTTTAGCTCTGCCTCGTCTCATTAAACTCTCAGTTATTCATTGTGGGCGTATATTTTTCAGTCCCAGTTGGTTTACAGCTAATCCGCTTATAGCATGCCTTTACTTGCCTAACTGACTCTAACTGGCCATAATCGACAGGGGAAGCAGTATATACGAGACAAATGGACTAACAAACAACCTGCATTGTCTTTTATACAGGTTTGTCCAAATCCAAAGATATTATTTTAAAGTGACAGTTGATAGAGTATGTGCAGACAATTACTTTATCGCTGAAAACAAATCAAATAATCAGTTATCAAATAATCTGTTATATTACTTAGCACCAAAACAATATTTAAAAACTAAATTAATAATTACTACTAATAAAGGCATTCTAGTTCTTGTTTTTATGAGTGCAACCAGTAAAAGGTTTGGTTTTTAGTGATTATGTTCTACAATGTAAGCATTGAAACATTATATCAATTAACAAAACGCAGCAGAACGGCAGTACGGTGGCACGGTGGTTAGCACTGTTGCCGCACAGCAAGAAGGTCCTGAGTTCAATTCCACCATCAGGCCGGGGTCTTTCTGTGTGGAGTTTGCATGTTCTCCCCGTGTTTGCGTGGGTTCCCTCTGAGTATTCTGGCTTTCTCCCACCATCCAAAGATATGCAGTTTGTGGGGATAAGTTAATTGATTAATCCAAATTGCCCAAAGGTGTGAATGGTTGTCTGTCTCTGTGTGTTAGACTGGTGACCTGTCCAGAGTATACCCTGCCTCTCGCCCTATGACAGCTGGGATAGGGTCCAGTGGCCCTGAAAAAGATAAGCGAATGGATGGATGGACAAAACGAAGCTTATAAAAAAATTGGTAACACAGCATTTGTTTGAGTCTGAACACCAAAGACAATGTTTTTTTTTCTTCTTTTTGTATAAGCTTAAAATCAAAGGTAACCAGAATGCAGGGACCATAAACTAAGCCCAACACCTCTTAGACTTCCAGACTACATGTCCGCCCTTGCTCTGCTACCAGGAAAATCATTTCAAAATACAGCACACTGACCTGGAGTCGAACTGAAATCATCAGTAGCATACAGTAAAGCTGTAAATGCAGTTTGTTCATAGTGATTGCCGTATTCAGTGCACCCTTTTAAAATCATTTTCATTCACAATGAAACGGTCTTGGAGCCCACCACCACCACCCACCCGCACACACACACACACACACCACACACACACACACACACACACACACACAACCAACACGAACACACACACCACATCTCTCCACAACCCACCACCACCACACACACACACACACACACAATAATTCAGTGGCAAATGGATTTTTGCTTCAGTACAAGAAATGCTCAAACACCGACAGTGTTTCCTACATATTATGGGCACACACATCTATACTGGGCCTACTTTTGTCCTTTCCAATCTTCTCCAGTTCTTTCTATTCATCTACTGGTGCTTGGCTCTGATTACTGGATATCAGGTCTGGGCACAGGCTAATCATGTGTCCCACAGGCTCATTAAGACTCCAACAATCTGAGAGTAGCACATTATCCCAGACATACTCTGGTGTGGCATAGCAGCTTGAATGCCATGTCCATGGAGAGTGAGAAACCACTGGTGCTTGGCCCATCAGTTTCTTTCAGCTGGTTTTTGGCTTTGTGAAATCATTTCACATCTCTAAACATGTTCTTTCACAAGCCATAATCCATCCATTCCCAATTTTTTAGATAGCCCATTGACAGCGTGCACAGGAACAGGTGAAAAGTAACTTTGCTTCAAAAGAGTATATATATAATTTCCTCTTTGAGCTGTGGTAAAGATTCCAGCAAACGACTTATAGGTGAGGCTTTCAATTCAGACAAGGCTTTCCATTAAAAAAAAAAGAGAGAGAAGCAGAACTGCATTAAAGTTTGATGAACTAGTTCATGAAATATGGAAGGGCGGATAAAGTGGATGTTAATAGGTTGCCTATGGGTGCACCAAGCCTCTAAGTGAGGTGAGCCCCTCTCCAGCAGAAACAACTATTAAAGAGACAAGTGCATGTGTAACTGTGTAATATACCAAATCTGTCCTTAATGAAACAAATGTGGAGCTGTAGAGTTTGCACAGTATCCAACAGATGGATTAGTAAAACATTTAAAAAGTAATGGATAGTCATTACCCACATACTTATTGCCGTCTCTCTCTAATTGTACACTCAATAACAGGCTTCAGATTCACACACTGCTAAACAATGATATCAAAGCCACAGGTGCAAAACTACACAATTCCAAAACTACACGTAATATTGAACTTTTATAACTAATGTCAACTAAAAACATAAATGAGAAGGTTGCATTAGAGGAATCCATCTGGACATCTACAGCGGCTGCCAAGGGGGCAATTTTGACCTCTTGGCATTTTAAAAGTGATGTAACTCTGCTAGAATAAAACTCCATCATCTCTTATGTATGATTTTTCCTAAAACGGGTTATTCATCATATAGTGAATTTTGGGGTGATAAAAACGAAATAAAACTACTATAGCTAGGACTGATGGTGGAGTACAGACCCAAAGTACTGAAATCAATTATTAAAATAATATTTAACTAAACTGTTTCAATTTGAAGCAAATATATTTTTTGGGCTTATGTCACAATTTCTTTTCAGTCATTTTGATGAGTGCAAAAACAAACGGTGGATTAAAACAGTGCAGTCCAAGGAATCTTAATGTCTGTCCAATATTTTTTTTGCATTACTATGCTTAGCATTGGTAGGATACAGGAGGCTGCAACCTGCTATAGCATCCCAGTACTGTAGTAGGTTAAATCCTAATCTCAGTGTACTCAGGTTAAATGGCTATATTATATTAGCAATACACACATATCCTCTTAAGACCATATGGTGACATTAATTTAAGAATCCACCCTGTATTCAGTCAATATTCTTATAAAATAACAGAATGAAAATATGATGTGACAGTATTACAGCAAGTCTGATTTCAACACAAAGGCTTGGTGTTATGTTTTAACCCAGTTTAGGTGCAGAGATTGTGAGAGATGAATAACATGTTTGTGTTGCTCTTTTGAGAGTGACAAGAGAAAGGCGGAACTTGAAAAGAGGCTGGAAGTGCTAATGAGGCTTATTTTAACAACACAACAGCGCCATGAATATTTAACAGCTAACAGTAAAAAGTCTGATGAATTCACTATCTGAGTGGAAAAAATGCCAATGCAATGCTGCTGCTACCAAGACAGTGCTGTACAATATCTCTGTATAATAGTAATAGGTCTTAGAAAACAAGACGTCTATTTTCTATTAATACAGCAAGGAGCATTTTAAATGACTTGCACTTTAAAAAACTTCACACATCCACATGTACTCTGGCAGCCTTAATCAAATTAATTCACAGCAATTTTTATTGAGAAGGGAAATCACACGTTTAAACCTGTGGTGAGCTTTGAATAATGCGACTATCAACTGGCCTAATTTTTTTTTCATTATTGTAAATGGTACTTCATTAGTCATGCACAATAATGAATACTCAAACTTTCTTCTCACGCCTAAAGAGGAGACTTTCAAGGTATTTAGAAAGATCCTGCAAGATGCTAAGTCCGTGGACTCACGCAGTTGCTAGGCAACAGCAAGGGCACCAGTCCTTTTTCGGGAAAACAACTTCACTGTCCAAAATAAATAAAGATAGAAGGAAGACACCATGAACCTCTTGAGCGGGGTTAAGTCGCTGGGAATAACACTCAGTCAACATCAAGTACTGTGGCTGCAGAGGCCAAAGTGGTTTTCTTATGTTTAGTATCGAGACTCTTTACTCTTACGAAGGAAAGAAACATACAGAATAGCAACATTTTCTAAAAGGATTACAGCGTGTGAGTAGGACAATGATGACCTATTAAGGTCAAATGTTACATTTCATATTTTGAAAACAGCAATACATATTTCTGTTTTTCCAAAATGGAGTTAATTGTTTAGGGTGTAAAATGTAAATTGTGTTGATGGTTATATCCTTTTCATCATGAAACAGTGAACAAATACCCTTAGAACAGATCAAAAGGCTACTATGCTACTAACAACAGTAAAAAGGACTCCTTATCAAAGAAGCCTGGCTTTATCTCATTAAAACAGGCAAGAAAGTGAGAAAAAAAATCATTTCCAAAGGGATATGAAACAGTTTTACCCATATTTGCTTTGTTATTTAGCTAGCACAGCTCAAATTAATTACTCTCATCTTCTTCACTCTATTCATTATTCTAGCAGTAAACACATTAGTCAAATGAAATGTCTCTGAGCACACCTGGCTTTCTTATCTTTTCTGCTGTCGACAACAGGGTGGTTCAGTTTTTTTACATGCTGTGAGCCGAGCATTAAAGAAACCCAGTGCCATTTATGGGATATGGTACCTGCCGCCTATTCAACCGATACCTGCCTCCCAGGAAGCCTTAATGTATGAGATTTGTCAGTGTCAATTTCCTAGTTAATCTCTCTAGTCCACCTCGCTGCTGCCTCTGCCGCCCATTCATTCCGCTGCTCTGTCTCTATCTGCTCACACTATCCTACGCAGGATACAAAGGCAACGGGAAGCCCAGGAATAGGAACTACCTCAGTGGTAGATGGTGCTGCAAAGTAATCCTGCATCTGAAACCTGCTGAAAACTGCTGGCACATGGCCTGAATTTTGAGGCGCAGTCTGAACATTCCTTTGCAGCAAACACTGAAAATAGAGACTATAAAAAAGTTAGACTATAAAAATGTCATTTATAACCTACTGCGGTCGAGGTATTGTTACTGAACATACCAATTTGTTGTGGTCACAGAAACACACATGTACACTATATTGTCAAAAGTATTCGCTCACCCATCCAAATCATTGAATTCAGGTGTTCCAGTCACTTCCATGGTCACAGGTGTTTATAATCAAGCAGCTAATGATGAGGACTGCTTCTACAAACATTTGTGAACGAATGGGTCGCTTTCTGGAGCTCAGTTAATGTCAGCGTGATCAGATGTCTCATGCAACAAGTCAAGTCATGATATTTCTTCATTATAATATAATATTCCACAGTCAACTATTAGTGGTATTATAACAAAGTGTAAATGATTGGGAATGACAGCAACCCAGCCATGAAGTGGTAGGTGCAAAATCACAGAGCATGGTCAGCAGATGCTAAGGCACAGTGTGCAGAGGTTGCCAACTTTCTGCAGAGTCAGTCACAGACCTTCAAACTTCATGTGGTCTTGTGGGTAGTTAATGAACAGTGTGTTAAGAGCTTCATGGAGTTTGTCTCCATGGCTGAGCAGCTGTATCCAAACCTTACATCATGAGGTGCAAGCGTGTCAGATGCAGTGGTGATGTGCGGTTGTTTTTCATGAGGCTTTGGGCCTGTGTTCCAACGAACGAAACTCCTAATGCTCTTAATGGTTCAGTAAGACAATTTCAAACATTTCATGCTCCTAACTTTGTGGGAATAGTTTGAGGATGGCCCCTTCCTGTTCCAACATGACCACATACCAGTGCACAACGCAAGCTCCGTACAGAGTTGGATGAGTGAGTGTGGTGTGGAAGAACTTAACTGGTCTGCACAGTCCTGACCTCAACACAAAAGAGCATTTTGAGATTAATTAGAGTGCAAACTGCAAGCCAGGCCTTCTCCTTCACAATCAGTGTCTGAACTCACAATTGTACTTCTGGAAGAATGATCAAAATTCTCATAAATACACTCATAGACCTTGTGGAAAGCCTTCCAAGAAGAGTTGAAGCTGTTATAGCTGCATAGGTTGGGCTGATATCATATGTGTGTGAAGGCAGATATTTGTTTTATCTGCGTTATATGTATGCAATGTATGCAATATAGGGTATATTAAGGTTGGCTAGTCCAACAATCAATTAACATATTTGTGAAGGTGTGTGTGCAAAACATCCTATAAAAACAAAATGTTTACATCTAATCCTGTATTAACAGGTGGAATGTCAGCCAAGGTTTAACTGGTATTTTTTTAATTGAAAGTGCTCCGGTGTGTTTTTCAATACTCATAATCTATAAATATAGATTTGGAGGAGGACTGAATGTGAATGCTGTGTAAGTAGTATTGATACAGAACAAGATTCATTGCTGTCAACTATTTTCATATACATGTTTATATCCATTTTTGGTTCATGTAAGCTCAGAATAAGCTGCAAAAGTGAAACACAGTGAAGCTGAAGCACAAATTATGGATAAACTGC
Source organism: Haplochromis burtoni (assembly GCF_018398535.1). NCBI lineage: Eukaryota > Metazoa > Chordata > Actinopteri > Cichliformes > Cichlidae > Haplochromis > Haplochromis burtoni. The sequence continues at coordinate 357,049 of NW_024582891.1, read as the reverse complement.
TAATCAATACAGAAAGAGGAGCTTTTTGCTAAAAAATACATTACTTTGACTCCTGAAATGCTAACGTGTTCTTTTTAAAAGTGTCAAATCCCACTGTTACTCAAGAGCAGAGAAAATGTTTATTTCAGCAGCAGACTAGAATTTGGCAAGCAAAGAAGTATAATTTGCCTTAAAATCTGCAATGTGAAAAATGCTAATTTAGTCTAAATTAACAAAACTCATGCTTTCAACTCATTAGTATTGGACACCTTTATAGGACACCAACATACTTGAAGGCTGCCAGAAACATTGCAGCACTGATAAAACAGAAATTAAAACCTTGACTGAAATTAGTTACAAACTTCTGACAATTACAATAGCTAAGCTAAAATAACTGATACTATCCCTACTGCTCCAGGTAAAAACCCTGCTTAATATTTAATAAAATGAATCCTTTTTCTATATAGACATTTCCTTCAGCTATAGCTATTGTGCTGTTACTTTATACTTGCTTTACAAGCTCTGAAAATACCTGTGATTGCCCAAAGTCTCACATCATCAACTAGATTTTCTAAAACCGAAAAACACAGCCCACACCACTCAGACCACTTGAATTAGCATAATCTAAAGGGCCTTTTTCTTTCAGGGGCAATTGATGCCAAAAACATGTTTTCTAGCTATTTTCACTGTAGACAGAGCCATACCGATTGTTGTGGGCATCTATGCACTCATCTAATTACAGAAACAACACCATAAAGTTCATATATCCTGTTGATCATCCATTTAGCTGTATACTAACTTTATACATGTTCTCTATCATTATGACGTTATTTACTTTTCTGACTGTATTCTGTTAAAATCTGTAGCAAATTTAGCTTAAGATGCGTTTAGACTTACCATGGTTTGCTGGCCACAAAGCCTTAAGATGCAGAAGATGACACTAAATCTAACAACGAACAAAAGAGAGAGATCTAGTACTATTAATGTTAGTATTCAGTAAGAGTTGATTCATTGGTTTAGTTTTGAGCTCACCGATTGGCCTTCTTGGATTTAATGATTGATTTTTACCTACTTATAGCTATATATTTATTGCTGTTAATAGCTTATTCTTCTACAGCAGCGCACAGTGTGTTCACGTCTAATGAGTGGTCCAGGCATTTAGTGGAACTTTAGTTTGATATCTGTTCTGAGCGTGCGTAATCGCACTCATGAGTGAAACTGACTAACTACTATACTCCCATTAAGTTTCAATATTGTAAATTACTTGTAAATTAAGATATACCTTAAAGGCTTCCAATTCATTCACAGCATCAAAGAAGGTAACAGATGCCTGTGATGGCTATTTATTTGAATCTTGCAAACATTACCCGTCAAATTTTTTTTTTTTGCAATATTGTAAATGTTTTCATATGGTAAATGGCCTGTATTTGTATAGCGCTTTTACTAGTCCCCCCTAGGGACCCCAAGGCACTTTACACACCCAGTCATCCACCCATTCACACACTGGTGGAGGCAAGCTACAGTTGTAGCCACAGCTGCCATGGGGTAGACTGACAGAAACAAGGCATATTGCACCATCAGCCCTTCTGGCCAACACCAGTAGGCAGTAGGTGAAGTGTCTTGCCCAAGGACACAACGACAGAGACTGGCCGAGCTGGGGCTCGAACCGGCGACCTTCCGATTACAAGGCGTACTCCAAACTCTTGAGCCACGATCGCCCCAGCATAGTATTGGTAAAGTCTGTTTCACATTTAATTTTAATGTTAAAATAGAAATCCATTAATCACAGCATAACAACTATGAAGACTTTGAACTACATCTATTCATTCCTTTTGTTCTGCTTCACTTTCATTAGAAGTCATGCTAAAATCTGTCAGCAAATCTGAGCTCAATTGTGCAGGAATGTACTGAAATGAGGCTTTTATAGCCATTTATCTTATCTCCCAGTTCCTACAGAGGTTTTTAAAGTCTTGTGCTGTGCATAATACCTGACCTGTCGATCTGATCCATTCAGCTGAGGACAAATTGTGATTAAAATAACTTCAATTCATTAGCTACTTATTTTGAATGCACTGTAATGTCCTTTTGGAAAGGCCTGGCTTTAACGTGTCCAAAAATACCTAAAATTCTTTAGATAAGTGACTACTGGCAGCTCTGTCTTACACTGTAATTTTAAAATGGCACAATGATTTATTCCCCACTAAGCATAAGGCCATCACTTTGCCGCATATGACATTATTGCTCATTCAAGGCTGTCTGGGGAGAAATTATGATGCCTTATGATGTTCTATGAATTAAACCCATAGAAGTGATGCAGGGCTGACGTTAAATTCAAAGCACGACAATTTTTTTTATTCCAAGCTCACCAGGCTCTGTGGGGGAAACCTGCTAGGTACAGAGGAGAGTCAACAGTTTTGTGAATGTTATGTAATACATATACCGTATATATACAGTATTGTACAAAAGATTATTGAACCACTACTTCTAATGTGGTATTGAGCAATAGTTCTCCAGGATATCTGAAGTCTGAAGTTCAATGCTTGTCTTTGGATATTTGCTGCTTTTTGACTGGTTTTCAGTGCAGTAACCAACCATTTTCAGAAGAATGTTTTGCTTGCTTGTTAAGCCACTTACAAAACTGACCTATGAATTGTTCAAGAAAAATAACCTAACTCAAGTTGGTGTGCTTTGTCTGCACATAACAAAGAACATAGCAAAGTACCAATTGGGAACTTTGTTAATAGCAGCCTGCTGCAAAAAACATATTTTGTCCCCATTTCATTAGCTGAACCCATGAGAAATGGCAAGAGGATAACAATGTTTGACAGCCATAAAATAGTATTTTTGAATACTCAAGCCTCATCAGAAATGGTCTCAGTTGGATGGTGCCCGTCAAGAAGCCATTCTTAAGGAAAGGAAATAGCCTGAGCTATACCAAATACCACAAGAAATAGAAGAAGAATCCAAATTTGAACATTTTGGCTGAATATGTACAGAGGAAGTCAGGAGAGAAGTACAACAGCGAATGTCTACAACTATATGTAAAACACAGTGGAGGCTCTGTCATGGTTTGTGGCTGCTTTCAGCCAGTGATGTTGGTGATCTTGTGAAAACTGGCAGAATTATGATTGTAGAAAAATGACATCAGATTTTAATCCACCGTGTAATACCATCTAGAAAATGTCAGATTGGCAATGGGTTTTTTTCAGCATACTGCCAATGCAGTAAAGGCATACCTGGATAGAAAATGCACACAATGAAACACTGTGAACATCCAGCCCCAGCCCCACCCAGATATTACTAGAGCAGCGTGGGATCGTCTTGGCAGAGAACACAAAAAAGGAAGACAAAATCTGAAGAAGAGCTTCAGAGTATCCTTCAAGAATCTATTTCTAAAGACTACTTGAAGAAATGAGAAGAAAGTTTGTCCAACAGAGTTTCAGAATCAGAATACTTTATTAATTCCGAAGGAAATTATTAGGATATACTGAAAAAACAAGGTGGCGATAACAAATATTGACTTTCAAGCTCATTAGTCTTGTACCAACTTTGTTTTAGCCATATATATTGTATTCCCTTGTATGATTGCATGTTTCAATAAACTGCAGCACCAAATTCCCATTTTTCAAGGAAAACATAAAGAAACAAAGGGTAGCTCAAGAATAGTGAATAGTGCTGTGCATGTTTTCAATGTGGTCTGATGATCATTATAAGTGACAGAAAATTCTCCCCAATTAAACGTAAACTCTCCTGCTATGTTGAAAAAAAATCCTTCAGTATTCTTTTTTTTTTTCATTTCAGTTGTAGTCGGTGAGTTAAATCCAGATCTTTACATTGAAATAAAGAGTACACCTAGGAGAAATATGTAAACTACTTCTAAAACCAGATTACGGTTCCAAAGTGTTCAGCAGGGACAAGCCAAGTGTGCTATTCAGAGAACGCACATTAAAATGATAAATTGCCAAGTGCACATGTTACCATTTTGTTTTTCTCATTTACTCTTCACTGTTGAGATGGTCATAAAAGCACTGCAGCTTTGAGCTGTACATTACCATATAATAATGCTGCTAAACTGCTGTGGGAATTCGTTTTAATAGGCAAGAAAACAATTTTCCAGTAAAGTCCTACATCCAAACTACTGATAACTATAAGAATGGACTCCAGTAATAAAGCAATCACTGGCCAAATAGCTGACCCTGGAGACTTGGCTGTGGCATTTGTGTTACTCATTATAGCAACTCTGACAGTAAAAGCTATCATAGCAGCAAAACTTCACTCTCTAATCATTTCAGTAGCTTTTCAAATATTTTAAAAATTAACATTTTGCTTGGAAAAGGATTTTTTTTTTCATTTTAAAGATATGAGCAACACTTGTTATGTACACTTATTTAAAGCAACATTTTTTCAATATTTCTCTTCTCACAACACGTACACATGCACATGACAACACTATACATAATGTAAACATGTCAGGTGATAGGATAACAGTGAAAAACATTAACACAGCCGCCTCTGCATTCATGCTTAATTCCTGTTCAAACTAAAATGGGAGAAAATATTATCAGTGTTGTCGTAAACAAAAGTACAAATCCCTGCTGTTATGGCAGTCATACTGAGAGACTTCTGATGTTTCACAGTCATTTCCATTCCACAGCCAGCATTTGCATTTGTTTGATTTCCAGCAGCAGTCTGCAATGCCTCTTTGTGCAACAATACAGACACAAATAAATTAAGATCCGTCCTTCCTGGCAGAGATTATTTATCTCCCTACTCAAGCTGTCTGAACTTCGAAAACACAGCTTCAAGTTATTCATTGCTATTCCCATACTCATCGCCCACTGCCTTGACAGTAAAGACTACAGTCGTCTCCACGCCTGTGCATGTTTTTGTAAAATAAAAGTCTTATACAACTGCTAATAAAGAATTTGTTTTGCTTGCTTTGGTGTGCAGATGCCGCATAAATCATTGTAATGTAATGCATGCCTATAGCTATAACCCCACCACTAATCCTTCTGCAGAAAATCAATTTTTCACTTTGGCCTTAGCTGCCCTTAGGAAGACAAATCACAAAACTAGTCAAACCAGCGATCAGAATCAAACAGACTGGATTCAGACAGAGGACGGTATAATGCCTCTTGTACAATCAGTAACAAGTCGCTGCCTCAATGCCATGCCATTTCATTCTCATCACCCTCTTAAAAGACAAACATTGTGTAATTAGGATGATTAAGATGAGCAGAGACTAAAGGCCAACAGTGTTAACATAGCTTGAGATAATAAAAGGATTAGGGGTGATTCACTTAGAGAAGCTTAATGGGTTTTTAAAATAGAAAACAGGAATTCATTAGTAAATGTGATTGGCAGTTGAAAAATCAGTGAATTTAACAGCGGAGAAAATAAAACCGCAATTAACATAGCAGGCCTTGTTGTTGAAGAGCAAAGGCTGGAAGTCACTTATAATGTCACAAAGTCAGCTGCAAAAAAAAAAAAAAAAAACTTTTAGGAAAACAGCGAGCAGATCCGCAGCAAGCAGATGAGCACTGACCCAAACTGACCCACTTCTTCCTGATTTATGGTTTATGGTCCCTCAGCAGACACAGCTTTGTTGTGGGGGGTCATAAATCTCCCGCACCTCAGAGCTGATCAGCTGACCCTCCAATCCTGGCAGCCGTCCCCTGCTCACAGGCCTGTCCTCCGGCCGCAGCCCAGCTCTCAACACAAAGCAGAAATCACCCGAGCCACAAGCGCAGGCAGTTAATCACCATGAGCCGACAATAGTATGAAATAGAGTCAAGCAGGCCAGGAAGGCAATTCATTGCTATTGCTAAAGGACTCGGCGAGACAGCCGAGGTTTACCTGTTTGGTAACTTCTGCAAAGTTAAATGAAGTTTTCGATGTATGGAATGAGCCAGTGCAGGTCAGGGTAAGAGGGGCTGAGCTTGAGGTACGTGAAGAAACCTCACTGGAATGACAAGACAAATATGACGCGATGATACAGCTTTGTATTTATGCCTCCAGCCATGTTTGCAGAGGTAAATGTTGGACGTAAAATAAGGCATCTTAATTAATTTGATGAACAGAGCACATGACTCTGAGACTAAAAACTTGGGTCATCAAACACTGCACAGCGCAGCACGACTATGCAGGTTAACTGTTGCAGCATGGAAAGCACCATATGTCTCAGATGACTTATTACGTCTGGATCAGACATAATGACATCTTGACAATGTCAGTGGCAAAAGAGGAAAAAACAAAAGGAAATTACAGAGTGGAGGAGCAGAATATTGAACACCACAGGGACATCAGGGATTTTAATTTGAAAGGGAGCAGAGGCACAGTGTGAGATAGAGAGACACACAGCCAGAGAGCACTCGGATATTCCTCTGTTAAGACAACGAGACTAGGAATAACATACATATGGAGCAGCATGCAGAGAATCGAACCACGTCGCTCATTCGCAGCAGCACCATCATGAAAATAATCAGCACACACTCACCTGCCTAAAGCATGTAAATGCACCTCTGCACTCAGTCATTCCTACCGTGTTTGTATCGTGAGGGAGCTCTGCTGGTGCTCTGCGCACGCCACCAGTCTAAATGATCTCCATGATTCATGCGGGAACAGATAATTGGCGTTCAGAAAAGTGGGATAAATAATCATTGTAATGGCAGTGAGTAGCCTGGCAATAATTTTGTGTTCTCACTTCTGCGCGTGGACATTCTTTCTTTCATTATTCTGTTCCACCCCCCCTCCAGTCTGTCTCCTGCATCTGCTGACTAGCTCAAGAGCCCCCACCCACACTCCAAAAGTCCCACCACACCTTCCTCTTTATCCCTCACAGCCTTACTCTCCTCATCAAGGTGTCACTAACAGCTTCTGCAAACCATGGTTTCTTATTGGTTCATTCCACCTTATTCTTCTCCGGTCTCCTGTTTTGCTGTCTTAAAGGAACAATGTATTCACACCCCCTCAACCCTGCCCCCTCTCTGTTCTTGCAGCTCACAAAGTGTGTCATGATGAGAAGTGTTGGGCAAAACTAATTACAGTTTAGGGGTTGAAGCAGCGGGACAGACATCCATAATTCATGAGCTCAATTTAAAGGGTGACGGCAGATGTGTACCTAAAGTAGCGAAGCTTGCAGAAGGAGCAATATTAGGTTTTCTTAGAGACACCCTGTTGACACTGTGTATGTGTGTGTGTGTATCTGGAGATATACACGGCATAAATGAAAGGCTATCGAGTAATCTCCTGCATTTATCAGTCTTTTGGCAACTGAACAAATCTGTCAGCATCAAGAGGTCTGGAGGTATGTGTGGCCTCTAACTAATTCAAACAGGGAAATCATATTTTTCAAAAAAGAGACAAGTAAGCAGTTAGATAGCAGTGTGATTGGTAGAACAGCTCTTACGTAAAGGAAATGTGTCCATTTATGATTTCTTCATCAAATCTTCTTTCCACAAAAACAATATATTGTTCATATATCAGTCATTAGGCATAATAATAAAAGGTAAATCAGTGCTTTTTAATGTAATACTCAGGTCAAAAATAACAGAAGTTATTGATTTGGTTTGTTCTTAAGGTTTGATGTGTTCAAGTCATTCAAGCATCCTTCCAACCATTAGATGCACCTCTTTTTTGTTTTAAATTGCTGTGTAAAGAATATGACATGTAAACCACTCCCCTGGTGCTGGGCATGTTTAAGCACATTTTCTATTTTGGTTTAGGCCCAAAATACTAAGGGTAATCTTCAAAACATCAAGTTTTCCAAACAGCGTCATTACAGTTGGACATTTATTTAAATCCAGCAATGTAATCTCACTGAATAGGGATGTAGAGACCAGCTCTTTAATCCCTTAAAATTTACCCTTTAAGGACTGAAAATATTTTGTTTGTTGGACAGTGAAAGTAGTGCACAGTGGTACATAGTGACTAATGTTATTAAATGTTGTTACTTAGTAATGAACTAGTGTTACAATGCTAATTTTATCATCTTATAACCATTTAAACCAAAGCTTTGAGCTTTTAAAAGATGAACAAATGGAGCAATTTCAAAATAAAGCTATAAAAAACTGAAGTAACAAGGGCTCAACCTGAACAGGAGGCTATGACAATGTAAGTCTTGACAATATTTGTGTTCTATTAAATGGGAAAAAGAAATCAAATATATCAAATTCAAACGGCTTCAGGTGTCATTGTCAATTACATTGCTAAAGACTCGATGTCAAATATAACTGTGTAACAATCACCTACTAAATGTATTTATTTGTAAAGCTCCTTTTGGTTGCTCCCTGGTCACCACAGTGAGTGACTTCACATGTTCAAATTTGGGTTTGAGATGTCCTTCCTAACACAACTCCAAAAAGGACTGTGTTCCTCGAACCAGCGACCTGTATTATTCAAATTATTCTGTTAGAAATGTGTCAAAATATTTTAGGAAAATTTACAGAAGCACATTATGAATCAAATCCAGCAGAAGTCTTCAGACTTACACATACTGTCTGAACACCTGTGTTACCTGAAATTACACTGATAAATTAGTGATGGCAACGAACAGCTTCAATCGCAGGTGCATCAACTGTGCTATTTGAATTTCCTTCCCAAGGCACCTTGTGCATATGCTGAGTTTTGCAGTTTGCACCTTTTGTCAATCTGAGCTTTTAGTGAGCAGCTTTTAATAGCTCACTCAGACCTATTAACTGAAAATACCAGCACATGCAGCCACTTCTTCAGTCATTTATTTGATAATCCTTGTGACTCTATTAGGAGAAAATCTACAAGCAGTTCATAAAAGCTTTAATGTGTCCTGGAATGTGTTTTGCATAACACCTGCATAAACTGGCAGCATTTGTACATAAATGATTCACTCGGAATATTAAAAAAACAGGCTGGCCCACGATACTTTTTACCACTTTTAACAGTTTTAACTGTTAAGTGTGGGGAAGTAAAGCAAAACTTCTTAGGACAAAATTAACCAATCAAACTCAACTTTAAAATATTTACCTCGGTTGAATTTCCAAACAGAAATGTATAGCAATAAAACTATTTTAGGATAAATAAACAAATAAATCAAGAAGACAGGCAGCGTCAGTTGCCTTCAGGTCCACATCTGCACTGTCAATGTTGGTGCACCTACTCTTGCTGATCAAAGCTGCTTGTGTCTTCATCAGCAGCTGGTGTGAAGATTTTCAAAAAAGGAATGGCAATATGGTATGGTTATGCAACCTATTTCAACCAGCACTCCACCCTATTTTCCAAACAAACACAGCTTGCCTTTGGTCTTATTTTATTGTCATTGATGCATATTTCATAAGGGAATTCACTGTCTTGCTTTGATTCTTCTGCACTTCGGTGCTGCTGTCTAGCAATACATTAGTGCCCATTATCATCTCTACAGTCTTTATCAGAGATAGCAAGAAGTCTCTTACAACTCTAATACACTGCATATTACATCTCAGCTCTGCTCTCTAAAATGCTCTCTAACTGTTAGAATAAAACACACCGCTAAAGTAATTTCATACACTTTAAACAGACCTGATGCATTTAAAAAATGAATATTTAGAGACGTGACAAAGTAAGTACATGAAATTGCTGACTAACCTGAAAAAATAATTTAGCTATGTGCAATGTTTAGGGTCTTTCGTGCTTGTGCTACACATTTTAACATCCCCCACAAGAGGTTCGATGTTGACTAGAAAATTTCATAATCTTACATCGTTAATGTGCTTAGAATGATTATATCCCTAAAAGAAATTGTACACTTCTTGATCAATTTCAACTTTAGGAAAGAAGACCTCACATATTAAAATAGTTTCTGGTCCACAGCAAACATGTTTAATGTTGTTGTGACAGAAAGTCTCTGTGATCCTTCCACTTAGAACACATTACTTTTAAAAAAAACCTTTTACTGGCACCCATGCATATCTTCGTTGTGAATGTTTGGTAACAATAACAGTAGCAGAGTGCCTACAGAATAGTTTGCCCTTGAAACGACTGAGGTTCCACTTCTGAACAAACTAGCAGTTGTTTGAAAATTGTAGATGATGTTCCCCACAGTGTAATGCTGTCTTGCTCCTTGGTATTCACATCCTTTTATGAAGCAAGCGTTGGGTGTAATCACATTTTTCAGTAAAGCAGTAATGTAATGCGTTAATGTACAAAATTTACTAATTACACTCCAGCTACAATTTGTTACTTGCATTAGAAAAGCTTCTCAGTTACCTGCATGATGGATGCGTAGAAAGCAAAAAAACATCAAACAAAGTTGCCTTTTTCATTCTGCTTCAATCATCTGATTTCATTTCATGTGCAGGACGGGGGTAATAGTGGGGTGGTCTACAGTTTTTCAGGAATGGAAATATGGACATTACTTTTACTTTTATTGCACAAAAGCACAACAGCACAATGATAAAGGGCAAACAGCATTAAGGGTGGAAGCAACTGCATTGTCCTGCAATCATAACTTGAGCTCTTTGCAAGCATATGCACAGACAGTACACTAACATATTAGCCAAGCTAGCCAAGAGCACAAAGTGATAATAAAGCTATGTGAATGCTGACCCCAGTTCAGCAGCCAGAGCCACAACTTCAACAGGTAACAAAGGCAGTGATGAGCAGTGAGGGTTACATGTTTTGGGTTCATACGTAAACACTACTATCATTAGGATGGGAATCTGTGTTGTTGTGGCGAACTGTTGCCTTGGGTTTATACTGTCAAATGATAATTGGGAGACAATACACTTCAGGTTATTTTTATTGACTTGATGAG
>NW_024582891.1:339943-345339 GCF_018398535.1 Haplochromis burtoni | reverse complement strand
CTCTTGTTGTCTTGTTGTCTTCCTGCAACAACTCAACTCCTGTGAGATTTCAGAGCAAGACTTCTACATGAGCTTGACTTCTGAAATATGTTAGACAGATCTCTGTAGTAATGCTTTCCATAATATTGATGTTTTGGCTCAACAATCTGAGCCTGTCACTGCAAAAAACAAGTACCTTTACTTTGACATGGACAGCTGTTCCATGGGATTACACTGACAGGACTTTGAGGTCATAATGATCTCACGCAATATAGAACCAATTCGAAAGGTTTTTTGGTCCATGTAATATATTAGACCATGAAAAATGCCAGAAATTGGGCCTAGTTTTAGAAATACCTAAATTTTCCTATAAAATGAATAGTCTATCTTCATTAATCTAAATCCAGCAATAAACTGTGAGCATGACTCTTCTTGGCCACCACTGGGCCAGAAGTCACATTATAATAAATGAGCAGCACAAGGAGAAAAACTGCAGGAAAATAGTTGTAGACAGGACAAAGGCAAAAGAACACTTCACTGAGTTTCGGGTCAGTCTCCAAACATAAGACTTAATTCAGCTAATAGGTATAAGTATTTTTCCTGGTATGGATTTAATAAGCTGTTCTTGCTTGAACTATTTTGTAGCTCAGTACTGTCACATTAAAGCCGACTCTTTCTGCTATGGTTGGAAAAAATTTTTTTACACATGTAACCACAAGTGGATTCAATTCAAATAGCTTTAATTTGTTTGGGACTTTTTTTATGTCATGCAACTTAAATACATTCATCCAAGTCCTGTACAATTTAAAATAAAACGTCAATTTTGCATTTAACTCCAGGAACAGCTGCCAACATTTAAGGTGAATTCAATTAAACACTCTGATATAAAAACAAAACAAAACAAAGAAAACATGCTGAGCACATGGGGCTGAATATTATACCCACAGCCAGAGACCCCTCCTCTCCTCTCTTAATAAACATGATATTCAAGCTTTGCATCACAATGCTCACTGAACCGGCTAAGCACTTGACAGCAACATCAGTGCATCTCTGAGTGTATGAATATACAGTCTGGATTCATGCCTAGAGTGTTTCATCTCCTTCCTGTGCTAATCTTGGCATCGATGTTAAGCATGCTGTAAGTAAAGTCCATTTTTTCACTCATTCAGCCAGCCAGGAAACCAGTCAGCAACTCAGTCATTCAGTCATTGCACTGACATTAAGATTTTTCTTCACAGCAACTGAACATATACCAGAGCTAAGATCCCACTATCACTGAAGCAGCCTTCATACTCCAATGCTTACGCCTCACATCCTTCATGTCACAGCAAAGCTCAGTGGCTGTCCAATAGATTCGAGCTGCCCAGAAATTCATGACCTGTGCCACCTCAGAAAATCAACATGGTAAGTCACTAGGGGGAATAGTATGGTCAGGAGGCAGACTAACAATTATTTATGGCATTTGTCTAACCTTTCACGGATAAATCAAGTGAGTGGCTGCCCAGACTATATGAGCGGATGCTGTGGCAATTTTCAGTGTCTCCAGACAGCTAAAAGTTCAGTGCATCTTACACAGGGATAAAGTTACTCTTTTAAAAATCTAATTAGTGCTTCTTTTATTTTGGAAGCTGAAAACAGTCTAACGATAGGAGGGATATCCTCACAGCATTTTCAGTTGCGCTTGTCAGTTCTAGAAAATTCTCAAATAAGCTACAGTAAGAGTGAAGTTATACCGACAATGTTTGGAAAAAAACAGCTGAGAATGGATTCAAGTGTAAATGTCTTACTAGGATGGACACTTCCATCTTCACTACATAGAACGTCTGTATTAACTGTGGCAAGGCAACAGAAATAAGCTTGCATGTAATTCCATTCAGAAAGCAGAAAGGATTAGAGCATTTTAGGTTTACGTTCTGCCTGAGCACACAGTTTCTCTATCCTTTTAAAGAAGTATGACTTTATTTAAATTGCTTGGACAGTAGAAATGAATGTAAAAGCATGACTCATTTTTTTTGGGAGTCTAGTCATTTTATAAACTGGTGGAGGCGGAGGAGTGGAGCGGGTGGGGGGGGTGTAGTTCCATTGTTGGTTCTAGCCAGACTTCTACTCCATGCTCACACTTAAGAGTGAGATTTGCCTAGTATTACTGTACCAAACAGGGCAGTGTAAAGTTTATGTTCATGAAGTCTTCATGTAGTAGGCTTGAACAGTGGGTCAGTGACCAGTCAGACAGCTTATGTAAATGTATGTACACTGTGATTTTTATTTGATGACTTCTGTGGAGTTGGCCCTGTCTCTTCTGCTGTCTTCTGGTTGACAATGTTTTTTTTTATTTTATTTTCGAGCTGATAACAGTTGCAACATTATACACTGAATAATCAGAAATGTCCTACTTCACATATTTACACTGAGGACTGGGCAATCAGAAGCAGCATCTCCTGCAGTATGTAAGTGGATAATTTATTTATTTAATTATTTATTTATTTTTCTTTTTAATGTCATGATGAAGTGATGAAGTATTATATTTTGTTGTTGTTGTTGTTCCATATATCTAATTCAAAGCCTACTTCCATGACCAAAGATGCCTTGTTAAAGCTGGGATAAGCAATATGTTATTCAAGAGGCCTTAGAGAGAAGTCGACTCTCTCTCCTCCTTTGGGCTCTACTTTCAGACTTGAGGAAAAATGTAGTGTCAGGCTGGCCAATTACAGGTCTTTTCAGACCAGATCAGATGAGTAAAATAAAGAAGTATAAAGAATACAAATGGAATAAAGATAGTCGCACACTGGGTTGAACATTCTGTGAAGCCAATCGCATCGGCTTTATTTTCACATATATTAGACATGCTTGTTTGATGGGAGGGATTTAGAAGAGAGGTGTCTGCATTATGATATATATATATATATATATATATATATATATATATATATATATATATATATATATATATATATATATATATAGATACATAGATATATATATATAGATATATATATATAGATAGATAGATATAGATATAGATATAGATATATATAGATATAGATATAGATATATATAGATATAGATATAGATATACATACATATGTACACACATTGGGGTTTTGTTCATTTTTACTGTAGCTTTAAACTGAAAGCTACTGTATTTATAGCACAAGTTTTATACTGGTTTTTGTGCGTCTCTTCAGTTTTTCTGTAAAAATGAATTCATTGCAAATACCAGTGATTTCACAAAGTGCCGTGGTAACAAGCTGCAGCTCATAGTGGGAGACTCGCCCCTCTGTGACCCCTAATGAGCCAGCAGCCTCCCGCCAGAGGAAGCCCGAGCCGCTGCTCTTGTAATGAGCTGCTGTTTTGCTACAGGCCTTTCAGATGAGCCATGGAGCTGTCATTCGCACCGCAGGCCATGAGCAACTCTGGCAGATGATGCAATTCTTTGATGACTTTAAGGACAATGCATGCCTTTGGTGAAGCCTTACTGTTAGAGTTTTAATTCAGCCTTTCAGAAGTGCAATCGAATCTTGTGCTTTTCATATTGTGGATATCATAGTATGAGACAAAGTTGTTCATGCTTTGAAATAATACACTCATATTCATATTTATTGCTCCTTTTATTGAGTTATATTATTCAGGTGATGCAGATGCTGTTTTGATTTGCAGAACAGTTTCAGCCAATTAAAATGTAATTATATAACCTACTGAATACTACAGTTACACAACCACTAAGTCTTTCAAATGTGCAGAAGTTTACAAGAAGACACACAAAAGAAATAGTCCAAACTTCTTACTTTGGTCAGAAAATAGTCCAAAGACATTTAATTTATAATAATAATTTGTGTTTTGCTTTTTTTAAAATACCAAACCTTCATAACAACAAGCCTTTTGTAGAAGATTTTTACATTTTTGAACAATTTAAAACGTGCTTGATATTCCAATAGATGGCTATGGTTTATTAACCTAATATCAATATTACCGAATTCTGAGCCATGATCTTTTAAATATGGCACAGCCCGAAGCTATGACATCGCATGTCACGGATGTTTATGTGATTTCTTTAGATTAAAAAAAAAGATAATAAATAAATAAATAAAAGCCTCCCACAGCGTGTTTTAAGACAGTTAAAGATGTGAACTCCTTCCCTCTGGTGCTGCCTGGTTGCTAGGCTGGATAGAAATTGCACACACGCTCTCCGAGTGTGACTTATTGCATTTTTGATGTTATCAGACACGCAACCCCACATGCTGTGACGCCTGTGCAGCGAGGGAGGCTGTAATGTGCAAAAGTTATGACTTGGTTCGCATCTCGGTGACATGCTGTGCAGAGCTTGATAAGAACCAGAACAAGCGTGCTGGTACGGTTATCAGTGTACCCACGTGGCCTTACCTTCAGCATCCGTCACCTCAACTGGATATCAAACCAGCCAACATCCCACAAACATGACATCTGCACTCACCTCCACACCGGCAGACTCTACCGTGGACCGAAGGCAGGTGTCAGCGGGGGCTCTGCAGAGCCAACGACCTCTTTGTTTTTCTCTTTGTTTCTCTTTCTTATCTTCTGATGGTTAGACTGGCGCGGACACCGGCTCCGATGCGCTTCGTAATCTCCTACGACAGAGCCCAGGGAGGCGGGCAGGCACCGTAAGAAATTTCTCTAACGACCGATGGACATTTGTTTTTTCTCTCACACGCGATTTGATATTCTCTTTTAGCTCTAGTAAAAGACAAACTTTGCCAATTTCGAAGGTTATTTCTAAGCATAAAACATTGCTGCCACATCCCTAAGGTACCGCTGCGCTCCGGTCTGCTCTCTCCTCAGCTCCTCCCGGCAGCAGGCGGACAGGAGGGCGGTGCGACTGGGTTCGTGCGCTCCAGCGGTGCATGCGTGGCACGAACGCTCCAGGATTCAACCGTTATCACAAGACAGAGTGCATGTGTCCTATTCAAAATGCACCGATTATGAGACATACCTCACAGGCTATAACTCTCGGGTCCAGGGGCGCTGATAACATTTTGGGAGATCCCATCTCTGATCCAACAGAGATGAGCATTTGTCCAACCCCCCTCCTCCTTTGGGAGAAGTTTAACAAATAACAGCAATTTGCTTAGAAACCCTCTACATGATGTAGAGTGCGCCAGGTTAGAGAAGAAATCGTTGACTAAACTTAGAGCCATATTGCTCACATTTTTATGTGAAAGAAATCAATTCAGATCTCATTTGATAGTGACCTCTCAGAAATAACCTAAAGACCCTGAGCCCTGGATTGGAAAGCACTATCTTTTGCCATTTTCCATATATTCATATCATTTATGTCTATCTATACAAATATCTATCTATCTATCTATCTATCTATCTATCTATCTATCTATCTATCTATCTATCTATCTATCTATCTATCTATCTATCTATCTATCTATCTA
>NW_024582891.1:304406-339923 GCF_018398535.1 Haplochromis burtoni | reverse complement strand
TATCTATCTATCTATCTATCTATCTATCTATCTATCTATCTATCTATCTATCTATCTATCTATCTATCTATCTATCTATCTATCTATCTATTCAATAACTGAAATCGCAATACATTAATAAGTGGGAAAAAGGATTCAAACCATCTTTAACTGATTTATGATGACAGCTGTCAAATTGAAAAATAATTTGATTGTGTTTTGAGCCTGTATAGTTTCAGACTTCTGACTATATGTATAAATTGCTCAATATCTAAGCAGAAAATTAATCATCCATAAAATGTGACTTTGATATCAGCGTGAAAGCCCTGACATTAATCAGTAAAGAAATATGCAGCATGAAAATATTAGCCTGTTTATAATCACAAGTATCCATGGTGGGCCTATTAAGTCAAGCTGATTGGAAATTTTCACTGAAAATGACTTTGCACGAAAGAACACAGTCACTCAGAGAAAATGCTGGGTACCAGCTCACGCTCCATTTGAGGTCATTTTTGGGCTAAGCTGTTTATATGCATATTCATATCCTAATCACAAATACCTCAGCACACATAATTGAGCTGAATACTTTGGATATTATTATGGATAGAGAACTTAGTGTGACAGCAAAATAACATTAGGATATCCTGAGCCTATCCCAGCACATAATTGTGAAGGGAGCTTATACCAGATGGGAAACACTGTTTTCATGGCCCAAATGGAAATACTGAGCCTCCTGAATAATACTGGGGTGTAAATGTGCATGAAAATGCCTTCATTATAGCATTTAGTTGTGTATCATTGTTGATGTAAATATTTATTTTGTGGTACACAAAGAAAAACAGCCACTGTTACTTAGTACTATATTCCTAAATCACATCAGCGCTGCAAGTGATACAAAAATGGTGGGAAGTTTAGCTTGATAACAGTACATCTCTTAACATTTGGGCTTTGGCAAAGTTTTCATTCCTTTTCCAACAGATATAATGTGGAAAATAGGACGTCTTTACTCAAGAAAAGCATTTCAGTGTATTTTGGTACATTTTTAAAAAACATTTTTTAATAAAGTTCACTGATGCAAACGCTTCTTTTTTTTTGTTTTTGTAAAAATTTATCATTTTCCGATTAAAATAAGGTAGCAAGAAAAATTAGAATTGCCTTCTCTGTGGTTATAATTTCATCCCCCCACATATTATGAGAATATAATATGTTCATATGTGACTGACTGATATTCTTATGGTAACTGTCTGACTCCTAACCAGGAAAGTCACCAAAGACTAGTACTTTTAAACCAGAGACAGGGTGCTGTAGGTCTGTGCAGCTAAACAGACCAGAGGAGAATGCAGAAAGATGTGGTAGAGACTCTTACACTGACGTGAAATAGCCCTTCCCCCTCACAGTTTTGGAGGTTCTTAGAATAATGTAAACAGCCTTCCATGTTTAGTTCTAATACAGGGGCATGCTTGCAGTGTGGCATGGGCACAGGGGATCTGCCTTGTATTTTATGCATTCACACAAGCCTGTTGCTGGTCCTTTACAGCAGCCTCTTACATAATAAATGAGGAACGAACACAGCAGAGGGACTAACACCAACCCCAACAGTGGTCATCAACGACTGCTTCACTGTATATAACAAATGAACTACAGAAACATTTGAATTATTAATCCATTTTGAAACAAATTAAATGGTTACTGATAGATGATGCGGGTAAGGTAAGGCGATCTCATGAGTCGCATATAATCTTGTGTCACCGAATATTGTATTTTCTTGTATTTCACTTCTGACAGCAGTGTTGAAATATTCTACTGACAGGCAGGACTTCTTAACATGCATGTCCACATATTAGCCCTTAAAAGTGTGAACCATGAAATAATTGCTAAAGAACTCTAAATGTGAAAAGCTTAGTGTTACCTGAACCTTCTGACAAATGCAAAAAAAAAAAAAATAGCAAAATATAAATTTGGATTTATTTGTATCATTTGTGCTACATCTGGTATCTTTATTCAATTTATTGATTAAAAGTAAGTGAGTGTGTCAGATATAATGCATTTGGGGTTTTAGGTTTGAGTTTTCTGTAAGCATCAGTAGGATGTTCGACTTGCTTTAATGCCACTTTAAGAGTGCTGTGAAATTCATTATTGATAGAAGTGTTTTGTTTTGTTTTCTGATTAATTCACTGAGCAAATCCAAAATATCAATTGCTGGTCCTCTGCTTAAAATACCTGATATATGAGAGGATAGGGACAAAGCTGTGTAAAGATGTAGATTAGATGACTTGTTGGATTGCTTTCCCTCGTAAAGTACAAATGGCTTAAGGATACCGTTTCAGGTTAGGATGCAAAACAGAGTTGACACAGGCGTTCGGCTGTTCTTTTGCGGGGGCTGCAGGGGCTATTTCTGGACATGCTCCTATGATTCATTAGTGGGTGTTCGGAGGTCTGATGTGTCAAGATGTGTCATTCCACTAATTGTCATTCTGACTTATCCTAAGCCCTCTCCAGCCCCTCAGCTCTCAGCAGAGATTATTTCAGCACAAAACTAAGAAGAGAGAGAAGTTTTTATGCACCTCAGGGAAAGAGAATCTGGTTTGGCTCTCTTGAGGTTTAATAGAGCTGGACTACATACACATTTGATACTTTTCTCGACACTGAAATCAGATACTTCTTGTTTCCATGTCCAGGTCAGAGTTTAGTTTAAAGGGAGAAAATACTCAAATTCTTTTATCGCCTGCATTCATAAATTGATTATCAACATAGATGTGACCTGATTTTTTTTAGTTTCTTTTAAAACACTATGAAGAGCTTATGTTCTTATAAGCTTTAAAAAAAGCTCTATAAACTGTTATAAAAAGAGAACAAAACAACCAAACAAATCACACTCCATTTCAAAGGGGTTGCAATGCATGCCAATATAATATATACATGGCTGAGAAGAAAATTTTTGTTAACATCATTTATTGTTTTAAAGCCACCATCGTAAATATTCTACCAGGACGCGTTGATCACATAACTTCTTGTATGAGAAATGGCTTTGCTCTGATATACCAACTGTAAACAATTTAGCAGCAAGAAATACAAATATCTATCTATCTATCTATCTATCTATCTATCTATCTATCTATCTATCTATCTATCTATCTATCTATCTATCTATCTATCTATCTATCTACACAGTTGGCTCAAGGTGCTTTATTCTGAAAAATTAAGAGCCTACAATAATACAGAGAAATCAGAAGACCCCCTATGAGCACACAGTGGGAAGGAAAAAGTCCCTTTTAACGGAAAGAAACTTCCATTCTCAGGGAGGGGCAGCCATCTGCTGCGACTAGTTGGGGTTAAGGGAGGGTGACAATGCAAAAGAAATTTCTTATGTGAACTAACTTCTGTTTCATGGACTTACATAATATCACGATCAGTCCTTTACTGCTTCGTGACTACTTTTATAAAAACAAATATTGTTAACACAACATCTATGAATTCTTCTTATCTTATCCTTATACAGAATAAAAATTATATTTTACTACAGACAGCTGGGTGGATAGAATGAGTTATGCAAAAATATTACAAACATGCATACACTATATTAAGTCCTGAGGTAAAAATGAGTAGATCACTTGAAGCAGAAAGCAGGCTGCACAAACTGGCCTCATCTGACATGATTTTACATCATTTCACAATGCCTGCAGATTATTGATCACAGCCTGATCTGATCGAAGACTGGATGGATCTCAGTTTGCCTTAGAACATTTATATAGATGAACATTTAGAGGCTTTCAGCTGTACGCTTGAGCAATCTATTGATATATGGACTGACAAAGACCAGTCTTTGGGATGCAATCCATCTCAAGCATGAAGCTGTGGGCCTGGTTGAAACATAACACCATCTTGCTAGTTCCTCCTCACACAAGTTTAATCCAATAAACATCTTGTTTAAATAAGAAAGTATTATTCTCATCATTCAACAGTGTGGCTATCACCAAAAACAAAGCATGATGACATAGTGCAGTAATTACAGTAATGATAGGCCTGTGTTGTATTCACGTGAAAAAAGGACACTAGATACTCTGCATGTTTCAGCAAACCTCAGTAACCTACAGTACACAGCAAATATATTAAATTTGATCCATATATTCTTTCATAGAGGTTTGGCCCAGTCGCCATGCATTAATTTGAATTTATGGGTTTGTGCTTTGTGCAAAGTATGCAAAATATCTGGTCTATTTTTAAGTCCTTCCAGTAACTTTACTGTTGCCCTCTTAATATATCAATTGATTTCCTGGAATGAGTCATTACTGAGCTACAAAAGAGGGAAATTGATCTTACTTGTAATTAAAAAAGCTTAATTACCAATAATTAAGCTTTTTTATTTAACAAGAACCGTGTGCCTCATATCTCACAGAGCATGTACAGTGCGAGGTGTATTATGTGCTGAAAGGACAACACTAGATAATTCACGTCAGCCAAACAAACGCTTAACAAGAATTCAAGATTTCACAATAGAGGACGAAAGGCCCTTTTCTCCCAGTATCATTTGTGCAGTGAATTATATCTGGTAATTGGTCCGAACATCTTGGTTCACATTGTTTTCACTGCAGGAAGCAAGAGCAGGAGAGCTCCCCATTGAAAACTTTCCCAAGCCTTCTGCAGGCGGGATGTAAAGGAATCTTGTGAAGAGGTTAAGCCATTGTTAATTCCACAATGCTTAATCGTTCTCCTAAAATAACAGGGAAAGCATCATTCCGAGAACAGTTGCCAATGGAAAGATTAACTGGATTAGCAAACAGATGATGTGGCCGAGCAGTGATTGCTGTGGGTCTGAATTGTATCAGTGTGGAAAGTGTTTAGATCTATATTTATTAAAAACCCAAATCTCTACTTTTTAAAAAAAACAAAACGTGAATGCAACCGTTGTCAGTCACAGAGCGATGAAGACTTTTTTAAACATCTTTAAAACAAACTAATTGTGATTAATTTTAGACAGATTATGCACAAAGCAATGCCTGAGGAAGACTTTCATTCAACTCTGTTCCCAACCTTGACAGAGGAGATGGAGTCAAAATAATAGATTCTGTGGAGATATGGCTGGATTTTTTAAAATACACTGTAAATCTTTGGCTAGAAAAGCCACAGTGGGCTTGTTATGTTCTCTCCTTATGAATAACTGTGGAGGTCCAGAAGCCTTAATAACCTCACTAACTCAGTCTCCTCTCTTCCCCTATGTTATTTTGGTCATCTCCATACAGAGGAACACAAAGCGACCGTACCCCAGGGTTGCCATGAATAGGGATGTTTATGACAGTGTGGTACAATTTGTCACTCCTTAGCGCAACCTGTGTCCTGCAGGAAGCCAAATAATGATTTTAACTGCCCGTCTGAAAGATTGATCTTCCTAATCCTCCCCACCTTTCTTCCTACTGAAAGGTGCAAACTAATTTACGACAGGGCTGACGATGGGCATGCTACGCCTGTGAATGAATGATCTGGCCTCTAGCAAAAAGAGGTAATTTCCTCTTAATGTAGTGCCGTAAACATTTATCATCATGCTGAGCTGACAGCACATCGACACAACGAGGACTGTGCAAGTGCTTGCTTTAATCTGAGAAGATTTTTACCTTTGATTACTGGTGTGGCATACAATCACCACCCACCATGCTTGGCAAATTTTACCTTCACCAGTAATTGTTCATTTGGAAGGTGATGTAAATAAATGTTAAACCTTTAGGCTGCGGATGGGGACATTTTTAGACAAGTATCAGTAACTGCCACTTGGATACTGAAGAAATATTAAAGTATGGGGTTTAATAAAATGAGCGAAAGACAAGCAGAAATGCAAAAACTGAATGAGGCATGACGCTAGGCTATTTAATAATGTGATGTAATTATGTCGACAACCGAGCTTGTGTTGACACTTTGGGACAAGTAATATTCCAGTGAATTGGGGAAGCTAGAACTCTTCATTCAGCTCAGGGATAAATAATGTAGATTCACATTAACTTGCTCTGGCTGAGAGACTGAGAGAGAGGCATTTGCACATGAATATATAATGTGATGAAACAAAGGAAACACTTTAAATAATTGTGTACAGCAAGAGTCAATAAGAAAGACAAAAAGTAAAAAGACAAGAAAGGAGCAGAGGTTGTCCACTTCTGCTCTAAGCAGCTAACAAGGTCCATTTGTTGTAGCTCTACACAAGAGAACTGAAAGCATCACAAAATAACACAAAACAAAACACCCAAGAAAACTGTCATTGCTAACTGATATTGGCTACTAATGAATAATACTTCATCTGTATATGAAACATTTTGGGGGTCGTGAATCCATGGCATGTTATGTTAATGGTTTAGCAAGAAAATTTGTAACAGGCAGGCATAGACCAATATTAGCATATTTCTGTCAACCTGATGAATATATCTCTAAAGGATCTTTTGTTTTTCACACCACAAACTCTTAAAAAAATCTGGCCCTATAGCTATTAAATTTTTCTGTTTCTTCACTATATAATCATTAGCTTTTCAGCTTTTAGCTATTAGCTAAAAAATTACTAAAAAAAAAAAAAGAAAAACCCACAGAAGCAAGATTAGTGATAATTAAGAGGATGGTCATAAATAGCAGCAATATTGTTTGTGTTCCATCCATTCGCTTCCGCTTATTCTTTTCAGGGTCACGGGGGGCACTGGCGCTATCCCAGCTGTCTTAGTGTGAGAGGCGGGGTACACCCTGGACAGATCGCCAGTCTGTTGCATATGAGGTGCCGTAAGGGACATTATTACTGAAACGCTCTCACACAACTGAAACGCTCTCACACACACTACTGAAATTTTAGCTCTCACACACACTACTGAAACGCTCTCACAGTGTGAGAGCGTTTCAGTAATAATGTCCCTTACGGCACCTCATAGTTGCAGGTCTAACACATAGACACAAACAACCAGTCACATTCACTCCCCCATTCACACCTTTGGGCAATTTAGTGATTCCAGTTAACCTAACCCCACTAACTGCATGTCTTTGGACTGTAGGAGGAACCCGGAGTACCCGGGGAGAACCCACACAAACATAGTGAGAACATGTAAACGCCACACAGAAAGACCCCGGCCTGATGGTGGGATTGAACTCAGGATCTTCTTGAAGTGAGGCAACAGTGCCACCATGCCACCGTGCTGCCCTTTTGCTTGTGTTGAAAAGTAATTTTATTTAATATAAATTAATTAAATATATTTCACAGAATATATTAAATATTTGATAGCATTTTCAGTTTTTTTTTTAATGTGATGTTGCTGAGCTGCATTTCCCAGAGGACCTGTCAAACAGTGAGCACATTGCTGTGAAATTATTTCCCCATGGCTTTCCTGTTGAAGACGTATCTATAGCTTTATATGTCCATGGTGACAATGTTGCTATCACTATAAAACTGTAAAACTGTGAAAGCTATCATGTCGTATATGACGGCTGAAAAAGCTGTAATGATCAGACAAGAGAGAAATAAATAGCAAGGACTCTGACAGATGAAAATGCCACACATTTTTACTTTAAAAGCAGTAATGCAGCAGTCACATACACTGCATCAGTGACTGCACCAATGCTGACTTTATTGAAGGGTCTAGTATTGACCAGACATGTGTAATTTAAATTGCTGTCTCGTTTTATCAGTCTACACTGCTCAAACAAAATTAAATGAGAATCAGAATATTTTATTAATCCCGAAGGAGAGGAACACTTAGAACACAGAATCAGATCTCAATGGGAAAACCCTCGTGCTGGATATCTACACTGATATGGACTGAGTGATATGTTAAGTGTGAAAGGATGCATCACTGTGCTCCAGGACAGTTTGAGATGAAGCCTCAGAAGGACTAATACATAATGTCCCAGAAGTGTTCTACTGGGATTAGGTCAGATGAGCATGGATGAGCAATGATATGTATTTTTCCAACTCCAAGAACTACCTTCACACTATTGCCACAGTATGAAGGTAGTTCTTGGTAGTTCTCCTATGCATTGTTGTGCACCAGAAGGAACCCAGGACCCACAGCTTCAGGGTAGGGCCTAATTGAATTCAGGGTGTATACCCAACCAAACAAGGATGGTAGCCCACTCCAGTGGCCTGCTGGAGGTCATCCTGTTCCTCCTTGCACCAAGGAGCAGATACCATTCTGCTCATGGGATTAGGACCTTCTATGTCCCTGTCCAGCTCTCCTAGAATCTTTTCCTCATTCCTGAGACTCTGGTGGGAGACACGACAAATCTTCTGGCAATGGCAAGGCAAGGCAAGGCAAGTTTATTTGTATAGCACAATTCAACAACAAGGTGATTCAAAGTGCTTTTGTGTTGGACTACCTGTGCAACCTCTGTTGTACATTATAAAATAATCTAAAAACTGATGTACAAATATCGTTGTCATGTATGTCTATCAACTTATGTTCATAAATGCTGTTAAGCTAAATACTAAAGAATGATGTTAATCAATTCAACAAAGTATTATTTTAAACTGTAATAAAAACCCAAAAAACGAATCAGAATTGGCATTGTGATAGATCATTGCATTTACAATTGGATGGCATATTTGTGTAAGCCTTGTGATGCTGCTGTGTGTGCTCAAAATAGAACTTCTCCTCTCAGTTTAAGGCAAAACGTTCATCAAATCACAGTAAGTAGAGCCAAGGCGATGCTTCTCTTGTGGCTGTTGACAAGTACAAAGCATATTAAATCCAGTGTTGTCCAAAGATCAATATTCACAGAAAGTGTTGACACTTGTCCACTGGGGTAACAGAGTGTAGGCGTGCATTTGCATCACACTGTGGTCCACTGCCTATTGCAGTGTTAAAGTTCACTGCCAGGGAGTGGGGTAGATCAATCTATGTTCTGCCAATCACAATAAACTCAAATGAGCAGTTTTAAGCTGACCTGACACTGGCTGATCTGGCAGGGATGTAAAGCTATCATTATCATTTATACTTTTTGTTTTTTTATGACAGTTTATATAATGCAGTAGGTATTTGCATTTAACTTGGAAAAAAAAAGTATTTGGCTGCTCAACAGTCATCATGAACTTTAATGGCTTGTCAAACCCATAAAAAGTATAATTAGGTGTAAATCATTATAAATCTTATAGGAAAAGAATAAAATAGAAGTAAAATAACATATGTTAAATTTACCTTTCAGGTTATCTATTTTAGGGGGCGGGGAATAGGGTGTGAGATAAAAAATTACATTAAAAATTGTAAACAGACCAAATATCATCAAATCACATTTTATTGAGTCGTGTTGAAAAAAGAAATGTCACCAGTGTTCACCATCAGGCCATTCACTTCACTTGTCCTTATACCTGAAGTGAAGTCGTTGGGGCACTAGTGAAGACCTCCACTCTTCTCCATCTGTTCTCCATCTGAACAGGCAGGTGAGAGGATTTCTCAAAGTCAAATTTATCTATATAGCACATTTAAAACAACAAGTGTTAACCAAAGTGCTCTCTACAATTAGGATAATCAAAAGACATGAAAACATAGGAAGACATGATAAAATTAAGAAAAGAAGCATAAAATAAGAATATTTGAGTAAGAAAAAAGAGAAATAAAAGTTGTACGAACTCATTCTCATTTAAAAGCCAAGGAATAAAAGTGGGTTTTCAGACTGGTTTTAAACGTGTCCAGTGTTGGGGAGGTCCTGATGTGAAGGGGCAGTTTGTTCCACAATTTAGGTGCAGTCACAGCAAAGGGAGATCTCCTCTGTGCTTTAATCTGGACCTCGGGATAGCTAGGAGCATTTAATCCACGACCTCAGTGATCTTGCAGGAGTGTACCAATTTAAAAGATCAGGAAGGTATGAGGCACTAACCCGTGGAACGCCTGAAAAACAAATAATAAAATCTTAAAATTTATTTGAAAACTTTCTTTGCTACAGTAACCCTGTAATGCAGTACAACCTGCGCTGTGGGAAATGAGTCCAATAGAAAAAATTGAACCAAAAAAGGATGGACTCTGCTGGGGTGTATTTGTCCAAGGCTCTCCAGGCAAAGCCAAAATGTCCTAATGAGAATAGGGTCTGCAAGGAAAAAACAAAAGAGAAAACAGTGAACGTAAATTGAGATGCAGTCTACATAATCTTAATAAGGTAGATCTGTTTTCAAGTATAGCAATGTATTTATAAGCTAACGCTGTCTGGAGCCTCACAAATGTAAGATAAATACTTAACTACATTCTGCTTTTTTATTTAGCAATTTATGAAATTGTGTTTTAGGATAAGCCTTAACCAATGAAGCCATCCGAAATATATCCCTTAATTCAATGAATAATAGTGGAAAGAATGTGAGGCCGAAATAAACAACTGGGTTGTGCAGTCAAGAGAAAATGTAAAATATAGTGGTTCTTGTTCACATGATAAGTCCAGTGAGGTTTGTAAAACTCCAGCAAATATTGACAGTTTCATTTTCGCATAATCAATACTGCAAATTAGACAATAATCAAAGGCCTTACAAAATAAATGCATTCTAAAAATCTCAAAAATGCATTTGATGCAGTAGAAATAAAGCAGAACAAATGATATATTAAGTCTTAGTAGAGAAAGGCTATGCTTAGCAACCTTCAAAAAAATGGCACACCTTGTTTTTGAATAACAGGCCAAGTACGCAGGGCTTTAGAATGGAAGCACTTGAGTAAAATGGCAAGAAAATATGCAAGTAATCAGGCAATTATATGAAAAATCTATTGTAAGGACATATTCACTACCTCTGACTAACAGGATCCAGATCAGCATTTTGTTAATTCTATTGATGTTTTTGAATACGGCAGCAATCTTTCTGCTCCGTCCTTTCTTAGATTATCTGGTAACCCATTACAGTATACACTAATGTGATTCTGGGAAGTATGCTACGACAGTTAGCATAGCTCAGCCTCTACCAAATTACCTGGGTGACCCAGAAGTCTGTTAAAACATAATGATTTCTCTTGCACATTTACTATATATGCAAAACCAGGATGTACAAATGACAATTTTTTTTCCTGAATAATTAACCTCGAGAAAAAAAGACGGAGTCTGAAATCCAATAAATATTTATTACTTGACTTCCTTATGATATGAAGCCTCTTAAAGCTTTGACTGGGGAGACAGTGGCAGGGATGAGAGTGGGGTATTACTGATAATGATAATGCTGATTGAGGTAATAATTAAGACGATAATGATAATGATTGTGAGGGTGATGACCTTCATATACATCTGTTCAAAGAAATTAAACCCTCTCACTGATAACTTTTTTTTGGTACTATACCACAATAATTACCTGCAAAACCATTTACATATATTAAATAAAAGGGAACTTCAGCCTTTCTTACTTTCTATTTACTTATTGAATTATGGATCTTTGAAATTGTTCTGTTAATGTAAACAAACAAATGAAAAAGTAAACATCATTAAATCTGAACTACAAAGTTTGGTAAAACTGTAGTGTGGTTAATATGTTAATGTGGTGTCAGTCCCAACACTAACAGCTAATGTACAACAGTGTAATGTTTAACATGTTTAACATGTTTGCATGCTGAGCAAGAAACAACAATTACAGCTGGGACAGATGAAAGGTTGGATGAAAAATTGACCTCATATTATCACAAGACAAAAATTCAGTATTATTAGATAAAATACATACCTGCAGTCACATACAGTTAAAACAGCTGGCCGTGAATTTCTTCACATCCAATATGAAGCTGTCAGTAGTATAAGCTGTACAAGGTAGGAACACATAATCTACCCATTGTCTGCACTTATCTTAGCAGTGAAAAAGACACAAGCTAAACATCTTCAAAATTTAAAAAGGTGGCTCATGTTTTGTTCAACTTTTAAATTCGAAGGTGGCTGTGGCTCAGGTCGTAGAGCAGATCAGCTACTGATCGGAAGGTTGCCCTCGGAGCGTGAATGTTTATTAGCTGCACTTGAGTTTAGAAGTGCTTGTATGAGTGTGTGTGAATGGGTGAATGAGGCATGTTGTATAGAGCGCTTTGAGTACTCCGGGAGAGTAGGAAAGCGCTATATAAGAATCAGTCCATTCACCAAAGTTTCAGTAAAATGGGGTCTGTTTATATTTACGTGATTTCACTCTGTCCACCATTCCTGCTAGCCACAACGGTAATGCACCATCTGCAACAAACCATTGTAAATTAAATGAAGTAATTAACGTAATTGGCAGAAGTCTATGTTGCTATTAAGTTGCCACTCTCTTAGAGTAATCATTCACATCTTATCCACTTAATTGATTGGCGCTCTGCATCACAAACATTGAGGCACTCTCATCTTGTTTCCCCACTGAACAGTTTCTTTCTCATCACAGCACATCATAAGAATACTGATTCATAAATGACAGGTGTCTATTGCATGTGGGGCTGTTTTAGGTGTTTTAGGTATTCATCCTATGGAGATGGTTTGACAATGAGGTGTGATAAAAACCAGCTTCACAACCCAGAACTCCCAAAGATGTAGATAGCTATGTTATTCAAATGTCATTTTATTCAGTGGAATTTCAAAGAAAAGCATTTGAAACTGGCGCTTTTCTTTTCTTTGTACCCTGTATGAAGGGCTCACTCTGACTTATCTCCTGCTGGATCTTATCTGGATGCCTTGATGGGTTCTGGTCCAGTCATGCTGCTTTCATCTCTGAAAAAAACGTAGTCTATCTGAAAGTTGAAAAGAAAAGGCACTTTGCACTGTTGTTGTCAGCTGAGGAAATGTCAGCATCAGTAGTTTTCTTTTTACTATTAATGGCAGAGATAAATAATGTAAGTTGCTCATGGAATCAGCTTTGAGTCTGTCACTTTGTTACAGTAAATGTCTGCTGACATTGTGATGAAACTTTGACATGTGTGCATCTGTAACTCAAGTGCTTTTGTTCACTTTTCTCTGTTAAATCACATCCTTCTTCTTTTTCCTGCCTTAGAAGTGTCAGATTGTTGCAAAACTCCATTTTAACACCACCCCTCCCCCAACAGAAAAATTTAAATAAAACAAAAACCAAGCATGGATGGATGGATGGCTTTTTATAATTACATGACTGCAAAATGATATAGCAGTTTTTGTAAGTCACCAGCACGGGGTAAATGGATGCATGGACGAACAAACTTTTAAAAAGTTTTTTTTCTGAACAAAAGTACATTTGCTTTTCATTTACTACAGATATAAATGTATTTTTTCAACATTTGAACTATATTTTGAGTATGTATTAATGCTTGTGAAGTTCAAGGGAAGGAAAGGGAAGTGCATTGAGCTATTAACGTGGTTTGAAATTTTCTGTAGTAACATGTTGACGTGTTTCCCTGTAGGAATTATCCAGTTTTGATGTTTCTCACCAAAACTCTGGTAAAGTGAATTTTTCATCTTCCTAAAAAACAAAAACAAAAAAACCCACATACACTGGTGTGTATCAGAAAATACTTTACTGTTGTGTTCATGGTCATCACACTGCTTTTTGTCTGAAAGGAGAAAAAAGAAATCTTTCTTGTGAACCGAATTCCAAGGTTGATGAATCCCATCTCTATAGATTTCTAAATTAGTGTGTTTCTGTCAGGTTGTACAGTTTGGGCATTTCACTGCTCTGCAAGCATGAAAGCACCCGTGTACTTAGGCAGCTCAGCTCCCTAACACCGTCCAATCACACTCCAGCCGAGAGGAACCAGAGCAAAGTGGATGTCAGCATGCGTCTGCGATGATGGATGGGATTCACTAGAGAGATGATGGATGACCATGGTGGCCATGTTTGTTTCATATCACGCAGAATGAGTTTCTATGGCAATACCGCTGCTCCAGTGACCTCTGGTTGACTTGTTTCAAAAAGAGAAGTCAGCTATGACTGCTTTCTAGATGACAAATTCAGCTAAGCTCTCCAGAAATATGCTTAGGTTTAATATTTTTGTAAACAAAGAAATGAAAAAACTTTTCATTTTGCTGTTTTCCTTGAGCTTCAAAAGCTACACCCCTTTATAATTGATTGCTAATGTTTATTTTCTTCTTGTCAGCACAAAATTCCAAGAACGCCTGCTAATTAGAAAAAGAGGAAGTAATTAAAAAGCCCACTACCTGCTGTAGACACATGTGATATATAGAGACGACATGACTTTTATTTCCATTTCAAAATGTTTTTAAAGGCTCCGCCACAATCTGCAAGTCTGAATCTTATGTTTGACTAAAACAAAAATGTCATGTTAATTCCCAGAAAGGTAAAGTTATTTGTTTTTTGACATTATGTAACTTGTTTGTGTGAAGAAAAGACATTTACATTTACAGCTTTCAATTTATATTAGGCTATATATTATTATATTATAGGCTATAGCCCCCCTCATGTCATATAGAGGAGCAGTAGGAGTTAGATAAGAAAGTACAGGACAAAATACAAAAAACAAGTAGGCTCTTAGAATCATCTTACAGCCACAGTTTTCATGACAACTTCATTCCTCTTTTCAATGACAAAGTGAGTAAATTATAGGAATAACGTATTTACTCCTTTTTATTTTCTAGTAACCATAATTAAATACACAAATTTTGTCCTTTTGACCCTAAATCAACACCAGGATTGATGCATTTTGTAAATCCTCTTCTCTTTAAAAAAAAGATACTTCTTATAACTCTTTGGAGATCAAACATATAAGTTCGAAATGATGAAGATACATACGTTTTATTTGTTAATTTATTACCTTCATATTTCTTTCTTAAATTTGCTTTCCTGACCTCAATAACCCCTTTTCAACACTTTCATTTAAATTGCCCTGAGGATCAGTGAATGAAGATGAACTTAGTATCGCATCAAAGTCTCATAAAGCAGAAGAAAGTGTATTTAATCACCTCTTTACACACTCGAGGAGTTTTGTTAGCTTCGACAGCTGTGCCACATTTCAGAGTTACAAAATGATGTGACTGGATGCCTGAAGCACAAGAACCCATGATGCACCATGAAACAGACAATGAGACTTTTTTTTCTTTAACTTTAGTAGCACATTTATTTATTTATTTTTTTCACTGAACACTGAAATAATATCTTATTACTGGCCTCAGATGGTTTCTGTAATTTTCATGTTTTCTTTAACCTAGATTGATGGTGTTTACCGCATTCAGACGAGGTACATGATATTAGAAAGACTGGCACAGCTGAAAAGTATAACAGAGCCTTATTTTCCTAAGACATTTATGATTGCATTTTATAATTACTGAACTGCTCTCAAATGGTGTATTTTGGAGGACTCATTTGTGCAAGATAATGAAATTGAATTAAATTAATTAAATTAAATTAAAAACCCTGAAATCACATTTCTGGTATGTTTTCCTAAAGCAAAACCTGAAGTTTTTTCTCTTTACCTCTTCTACAGATTCTGCATTCCTTGTGAGGAAAATATGAAAATGCGGATTGTCACAAAAAAGAAATTATGGGGAAAAACAGCTATTTTCCTGAGAGTGTTATTAGCCAGCATTTATCTTCTGAATGTTGGCATGATGGATTATTTACTTTTTTCAAAAAATGAAAACATAAAACCTAAAAAAAAAAACCCCACTGCAAATGAAACTGCAGTAAATGGAAAATAATTTAATGTCTCTCAAGTAATAATACGGTCTCACATTTAATTCAAGCAGTGCACTCTCTGCAGCATGCCCATCTTTCCTCTATAGAAGCCGAAAACATAATCTACATTTACTATTAAAGAAATTACAAACTTTTCATTTTGCTGTTCATTTTACAGCAGAGTGACTTCACTGTTTCTGCCATGAACTCCAATGTGCCATCAACACAAAGACATTGCCCTCCAGCAATGTGAGCAGTGCGCAACCTTGAAATACAAATAAGAAGTCTTCAAAAAGTGGCTCCCACTGAGTCCAGGGTAGACACATATTGTGTGTATGTGTGTAACTAGCTAGGCTTTGAAAATCACCTTGAGTTTTCAACCTTTAATATAAGATCAGTTTGGACAGAGTAAGGACGCAATATGTTAAGGTTATGGGAAGGGTCACTGTTAAGGATTTCTCACCACAAAGTCACAGCTGTCTAATTCCAAACTTCACAAACGTCTGTTATGTGCAAAAAAGTTGAATTGTGGCATCCACCCCAATATCTGCTGTCATTTTGCTAAAAACCTACATGAACAACATTTTTATATTTTATATATCTTTAAAAATACAAACATTTTCTATAAGATAAGGCTACATTGGTAGCAAAGAGGTTACGTTTGCAATAAATATTGAATATCAAGGGTTAATGTTTCAGGAGTAGATGTAGGCAGAAAAAGTCCCTTGTGTATACTGATGCAAATGTGTCTGTGTTCGTTTATGTTAAGAGCAGGGTGCTGTTGTCCAATGACAAGAGAAATGCTGACTACCCTGATAGCCTCTCAGAAAGTAAGCTGAGCTGCTCTTGCTGTGAGCAGACAAAGTGCTCACACTTCTGCATCATTATTCATCCCCAGGACTGTGTTCAAATGAAGCTGTGTATAATGGCGGACTCTGGGGATGTCAAATGCCTCTGTGTGTGTGTGTCTGTTCAGGTGTTTGTGTATGCATTAGCACTTTAGAAATTGTCGATTGGGAGGAAAGAAAGATATCAGATCCTGTTCAGATCCTGTTAACTTGAAGAAATGATCTGACTGTCTGAAGTCTAAAAATCTGATATTGTCTCTGACAAAGTTTGTATTAGCAAGTAGCATGTTTGTGTCCATGCATCGTTCACATAAGTTATTATTTAATGTATTGTATATATGTAGTGCAGTGAGAAATGGTAAAGAGAGATCTTACTAGATATATGTACAAGGCAACAAAGGACTTTTTCTTAAGCAACCAAATGGTCTTGGAGCTACATTCAGTTTATGTGTCAATGATCGCATTCCCTTTCTATCTTTCCAGTCTTACACTTTCTTTTGACCTCACCACACAGTCATCTGCACTGTTGCTGCTCACTCCCATGAGAATAACAACTACCCATATCACCATGAATATACTGTATAT
Source organism: Haplochromis burtoni (assembly GCF_018398535.1). Classification (NCBI taxonomy): domain Eukaryota; kingdom Metazoa; phylum Chordata; class Actinopteri; order Cichliformes; family Cichlidae; genus Haplochromis; species Haplochromis burtoni. The sequence goes on along the minus strand of NW_024582891.1, from coordinate 322,985 downwards.
ACTGTATCACTCTCAGTATCAGTGTTTTTGTCTGATCATCTTTGTCCTGTTACTGAGGTTTTTGCAGACATATGACCACTAAACATGTGATGTTAACTTTTCTGTCATTTTGGCCCAGTGAACCCAAGGGAAAAATGAATGTTCCCCGACTGGTTGCAAGTGATTGCTGGATAGCTTGATTTTAGAAGTACAGAAGGCGTCCATCTCTTGAATCCACACTGGGAGCTTGGTCCACAGAACAGGGGCCTGAAGGCTGAAGGTTCTGCCTTTCTTCCTACTGTTAAATATGCTAGGAACTACAAGTAAGCCAGGAGAGCGAAGCACACTATTGGGGTGATGCGGTACTAAGAGGTCTTTAAGATATGATGGAGCCAGATTATGAATCAGTGATGAAAAGCCAATATGGCAGAAATATGCTCTCTCTTTCTAATGGCTGTCAGTATTCTTGCTGTAGTATTTCGGATCAACTGAAGGTTTTTCAGGGAGTTTCTAGGACATCCAGATAATAATGAATTACAATAGTCCAGCCTACAAGTAACAAATACATAAACGGGTCTTAGTTATTGTGCAAATGCAAGAACAAATCATACATCCATCCATCCATTCATCCATCCATCCATCCATTCATCCATCCGTCCGTCCGTCCATCCATCCATTCTCTTCTCAACCCTTTTCCAGCAGAGGACCATGGCCTCTGATTTGGAGGTGCTGATTCTCATTTCCACTGCTTCACACTCGGCTGTGAACCATTCCAGTACGAGCTGGAGTCCTTCACTTGAAGCCAACAGAACCACATCCTCTACAAAAGCAGAGATGAGATTCTGTGACCACCCAAGCGGTCTATCCATAATTTTTATGGATAGAATTTCTAGGCATAGCCTAGAAATTCTATCCATAAAAATTATCAACAGAATTTGTTACACAGGGCGGCACTGGCAGAATCCATTACCCACCTTCCTTAAAGATTCCACCACCCAAGTCTGCCAGTCCAGAGGTACTGCCCCTGATTTCCACTCAACATTGTAGAGGCGTGTCAATCAAGAGAGCCCTACAACATCCAGAGCCTTCAGGAACTCAGGGCGAACCTCATCGACCCCAGGGCCCCTGTCACCAAGGAATTGTTTAACTGTCTTAGTGACCTCACCCCAGGAGATCGTCCCCCTCCTCCCCAGACTCTGCTTCCTCCAGTACGATTAAGGAGGCGTGAGTGCCAAGGAAGAGACATGCCAGTGTGATTAAGGAGGTCCTCGACGTGATTACTCCACAACCTGACAATTTTCTCTGTTGAAGTCAGCAGTGCTCAACCTGCACTATACACAATGCAGGTAGAGCACCGCTTTCCTCTTCTGAGTTGCCTAACAGTTTGGCAAAATTTCTTCAAGGCAGTCAGAAAGTCTTTTTCCGAACTCCTTCCACACCCAAGTTTTTGCTTCAATCACTGCCTGAGTCGCATTCCACTTGGCCTGTTGGTACCTGTCAGCTGCCTTTCAAGTCCCACAGGCTAACCAAAACTCCTCCTTCGGACTGGTGGCTCCCTTCAACTCTGGTGTCCACCATTTGATTCAGGGATTAACACCACGACAGGCGCCAACCACCTGGCGGCCACAGCTCAGTGCAGCTGTTTCAGCAATGGAGGTGCTAAAACAGGGTCCATTCGGACTCGGTGTCCTCAGTATTCCTCGGAATGCTGTAGAAGCTCTGCCGGTGGTGTGTGTTGAAGATCTTGTGGAGGTCTGTCCAGGATCTTTCCATGTGTCAATCACCTGATCCATATCATACCACCTGATCCAACTCACCACCATGTGGTGATCAGTTAACAGCTCAGCCCCTCTCTTCATCTGAGTGTCCAGAACATATGGCCGCAGCTCTGACGACATGATTACAAAATGGATCATCGACCTGCGGCCTAGGATGTCCTGGTGCCACGTGCACTTTTGTACACCCTTATGTCTATAAGCTTTGAAGTCTCCCAGTATAGGACAGAGGATGCTCCCAGCAGGACAGAGGATGCTCCCAGCAGGACAGAGGATGCTCCCAGCAGGACAGAGGGTGCTCCCAGAGGGTGCTTGAGCACCAGTACGACCATCAGGACACCCTCTTCCTTTTCAGGAAAAGGAAGTTTGGATTGGCCTATAATTAGCTAAGATTGACACAAAAATGGAGACTGTTTGCCTTCATAGTAAAACTTTTGTCCTTTGAAACATATTGGCTGCAACATTAAAGCAGTTTTTTTTTTAACTTTAAATGCAAGTCTCCTCCATTTCAGGTTTTGCATCATACTTTTTTAAGTTTTACTACCACTTGGCTAGTAGTTAGCGTGAATTTAAAAGACAGATATGATAATCAAAAGCAAACTGTAGTGATCTCCTTGCAAGCAATGCATTGCAAGGAAAGCTATAACTAGGAGGATTTTGGTGCAGCAGCTTCTGCAACCAGTTTTAAATAGCAACAGCCAGTAACAACCAGGAAACCCTGCATGGGGCAGTACACCTTGCAACTTGTTGTTGTATCAAATCCAATATGGCTGCCAACTCTTGAGTAATGTGTCTATGACATCATATGACAATCCTCAATGCAGTATACAGCTTCAGCTTCCTTCAGCTGCTCACTTGTTCTCCTACCAGTCAGCAAGAAAGAAAAACCTTTTTTTATTGCTTCTCCTTTTTAAGTCCCTGCAGTACATCGGAAATCACCTGTGAAAGACCAACTAACAAAATGTTGAAGTTCAAAGAGCTAAGATGAAAATGAAAATATCATCAGTGTTACAAATGATGTCCCTTGTAGACATATGACAGGCAACAATTCCTTCTTCTGACTTGGATATAAACATCCAAATCAGGGGAGGGGGTGGGGGTACCACCTAGCTCTGCTATCACATGCTGAAGTGGATCAGATTTCTAGTTTGCAACCTAGAAATGCCTAAGTCACACCTTGTGGTGTATAGTCAGGCAGAAACTATTTGATTAATTATGCAATCTTCACGTGGATTAGAATCATGACAAAATACTGTCTGGCCCAAGTGTTATCCTCATCCTAATCACCTCTTGCTAATCAGTACATTGCTGTACCTGAGGCAAGTGTGACATGATGCGCTGTTGTAATATATTACGTTTGTGAGCAATAAACGTTTGGTGAAAAAGGGCTGCAATCTGTGTCTGAACTTAGAGATTACAAGTGCTCATCCATTTACAAATGTAAGGAAGGCACTGGAGCATGTTGTGGCAATATAGTTAGATCAATACGATAGAGTGGAATTGTCCTTCCCGACAGTACACCAGTGAATGGAGTGGTTGTAGTGTTTATTTCATTTCTCCTGTTATTGCTGAAGCAATGAACGTTGCTGAATTTATATGATCTGGATTTGTCTTTGTCGAGCAATACCACACGTCTTCTCTATCTATTTTTTCTTATCTGTTCTGTCACTCCATTCACAATAGCATCATTTCTAGAAGATTTTATATAGGTCTAGGAATATTTATATCCAAATGATAAATTCAGGTAAATGTTCCTTGTAAAGATTCAAATTATCCTTTTTCCAGTAGCTGATTCAGAATCTTGTCCAATTTGTTGCCTCTTTTAGATATGCCCTGTGCTCTTCTGACAGCCCCCAAAAATATGCGGGTGGGGGACAGTCAGTGCTGACCAAGTGCAGAAACTGGTGTGCTGAAAGCAGTGGAGTGGAAAAGGCCTGGTTTGGATTTGCTTGGCACAGCTTGACTTACTGTATCTGTCTGTTGATCTGACAAGATGGTAGGAAAAAGAAATGCTAACACCTGACGCATCAGTTAACGTGGCTCAAGGCTGGGCTCAGCTCCAGAGCTGTCGTGGCCAATAATGTCCATGAGTGTTCCCTAGTTTCTCCGAAACACACACAAAGATGCACATAAACCATAATCACCATCACATTAGATGTGCAATACAACTACATAGTACACTATATATGTATGTTTAAATGGGGGTTAATTTTGATTGTAGAACTTGGTTTTTTCTCTGGGATCAATAAACTGAGACCTATATTTTACAAAGAGCTAAAGACGCTTATGCATGTTGTTATTTCTCCTAGCATTGATTACTCTAATGCACTTTTCTTCTCACTTAGTGAGTCAGCCTTTGATCACTTGCATGCTATCAAGAATGCTCGTGCTGGAGTACTTAATAGGACAAACAGACAGTATTATATCACCCCATTATTTATATCTCTTCACAGGGCTCCAAGTTGCATTCAGGATATAATTTAAAATTGTGATCTTTCCATACAAAGCATGCAAACGCTCATCGTATCATCGCACGTGTCATCTTCATCATCCCTCATTTTGCTTAGTTAGTCCAAATACACATCTGTCACGTGTATCCATCCAAAGATGAGTTAACTGAGCTTTACAGTCTGACCTGTGGACTGCTCTGCCGATATTTTCAGATTCTGTAGATTCTTTTAAATGACCAACTGTCACACAGAGGCCTGTCATCAGTCCCCTTGGAACCTCCTGTCGCTGCTCTGGTTGCTGGAGGTTGCTGTCTGTTGCTACATGAAATCAGCTGCAAAGAACTTGCTGCACCCTAAACCTTCTTGTGTTTTCTTTGGAGCCTGACAAATTGGCCCCTTGCCCATAGTTTGTGTGGAAAATGCTGATGTGTCTATAAACATTCACCAACTTGGCAGTGACTGTAAAAATTAAGAAAGTACGACACAAACTGGAAAAAGAGAACAAACTAAAAACTTGACTTTTGAAGCAGGTTGGTAGCAGCAGTAAAGCACAACTTTCACTTTGAAGGAAAACATTCTCTGCTTGTGGTTTGCATCACACTTTTCACAGTTATGCTCCCACACAGCTGCCAGTTTGCGTGTATAGACAAGTTACCAGCTTCCATGTAAACTATGTAATCACAAGGAGATTTTTCGTATGTCAACCATTTTTATTATTAGACTGCCAACAACCTGGAGCTATCCAACTGGTCAGGTAATACCTACTGGTCACTGTCTCTAGACTTGTGTGGCTCGGGTCCAATGCAGATACTTTATGTAGTATACATTTTTAACAGGTATATTGTTAATAAGATAATTTGAAAGGTTTGTGTAATATATAACTGTGCATAAATATATATATATATACACAGTGTTGGTCAAGTTACTTGAAAAAAGTAATCAGTAACTAATTACTGATTACTTCCCCAAAAAAGTAATCCCATTACTTTACTGATTACTTATTTTCAAAAGTAATTAATTACTTAGTTACTTTTTAAAAACACGATTTACAACCTGAAGAGGTGATAAAGCGATAGATCTTTCAGCCCAATTCTACTTTTTCTACATAATCCATCATACAAAATGTAATCAAATGGAAAAGTCTCTTTTTTTTAACTTGTTTTATCAGTTTTAATCTTTTAACTTTATGCATCAAGCAAAAAGTCTTTTATATTTTCACCTGTAAAGCAGGACTGAGGTAGGCGGAGGTTTACCTTGGTGCAGGTGTGCCGCCGTCAGTTGCACATTACGTAGTAGCGCACTCGGTGCTTGCTTGGAAGTTTAGGGGTTTTTTCGCTGTAAAAAGAAGTTTTCTTCCCACGCACGATGGACGCTAATGTTTTTGTCACTTTTTATGGAATCAAACTCAAAGTAAGGTCAGTACTTCCACGCTTTAAACGCTGCACGCTCATACTCTCTCCCACTCGATATATGATCCATTGTTGATCTGCACACAGCTGTTGTCACTAACGGCGCACTCGCTTACGTCACTGTCGTGAGACATCTCGCAAAAAAATCACGGTTTTAGTAACGCAGTAACGCAGCGTTCCTACAGGAAGTAACGGTAATCTATTTTTTTTTTTTTTTTTGTGTCCCGTTTGGATCTTTAGCCATCAGAATTGTTGTCTTAAGGCCAAGAAAGATGTATACATACATATATATATGTATGTGTTATATATATATATATATGTATGTATATATGTATATATGTATATATATATATATATATATATATATATATATACTAATATATATATATATATATATATATACACATATATATATATATATATATATATATGCAGTTATTTTTTTCTGTTAATGTATGCTCTATAAAGCTTTTGTGATCTTCGTCTGTGTGAGGTGCTAATATAAATCGACATTACTTGCTTTAGATGTATAGTCACATGTTAACACCAGCTTATTAGAATTTCACTGTCATGTAATGGGAAACACAGGCACGCACACACACACACACACACACACACACACACACACACACACACACACACATATACACAGATGCATACTATTTCCTTGATAAATGAGTGTTCAGGGTGACAGATACATTTTTGTCTAAATGGATCTCCATTGTTCAAGGCATAATGTCATCTTCATTAGAAGCATGTCATCCCTTAAAATGAGTGAACACGCTTGTGAGAGTGAAATTTCTTTATTTTGCAGAGGAACAGGCCTATTAAGAAAATGCAGATGATGATCATGGCAGTTGATAAAGCAAGTTGATCTGAATCCAATTTTTGTTCCAACTGAATTATTTTGCGTGTCATGTGAGCAGCTTAATGATATTTCGTACTGTAATACTACAAACAATGTTTGTGTAATAAATGTTCTTTTAAAAAGTAATGGGAAAAGGAGCCTTTATTTTTAGATTCGGTATAGTCATGCAGAAAATAATGTATAAATTGTTTATAAAATGTCAAGAAGTCAAAATGAATGTCGTTATTAGCAAATTCCCCACATTACTGTAGCAGCAGCCAAGTTATTTTACCACACTTTTTAAACTTGGTAGTGTAATTTAAATTATACACCATTTTATTATAGGCACAGTAAGCCAAGAAAAGTGATAACAACATGTATCTACTGATTAGTGTATAAAAAGGTATAGGTCCACCAGCATTTAAAACGGTCATAAATTTCCATTGTTTGCTTGCATCAGTCCCACAAGACAATGGGCTCATATGTTTCTGAATCAGCTGTTGATTGGCTCGTTTGGGGCAGGAGCAGGAGCCATCTTTGCCGTTACGGATTTTCACTGATATTTTTTATATCGTGGGTTGTTGAGTGCCATTTTTCATCCATATAACACCATCCTTATACATTATGATTGTATTCTATATTATATCTTTAAGTATATATATCATAAACAGAAGTATTCACGGCCTTTTCTCAATGCTTTGTTGGGCAAAGTGGTCCCAAGAGTAATTCCTTGTTTTTCATGCGCCTTTTACTGAGGAGTGACTTCGTCGGGCCACCCTACCATAAAGGTTTAATCTGAGTTCTGTCTGAGTGACCACTGGGCTCTTGATCACCTCCCTAACTAAGGCCCTTCTACCCCATTCACTCAGACTGGCTTGGCAGCAAGCAATAAGAAAAGTCCTGGTGCCAAAAAGTTGATTCTGTTCATCTGGACGTAACTTTTTTAATTGGAGAAATGTTTCATCACATCCAAGTGACTTCTGCAATCTCAGCTAACTGCAGGTTTCCCCAATCTTATAATGACCATTGACATGGCCATGAGTACACAAATTTCTCTTTTCAACCTCGCTTTTCTCTGAACTTCACATACACGTGTTTATGTATATGTGAGTCTATATCTGTATTGTTATGGGAAGAACACCTGCTTGCAGGTGTACATTGTGATTGAAGATATATTATACAGCTTGTGGTAGCACATATATGCATGCGTGTAGCATGTTTTGTGTGTACATTGCTTGATAGCACTGGGTGTTAGAATCCCTAAAATAATCAGAACAATTCTTGGGTGGGTTGGAACTGGGGCAAGCACTCCAGCTAATCCTGTGTTTCGACTGGCCTTAGGTGTTACAAATCCACATGGGACATCGCAGCTCTTCTGTAAGTTGACAGTTTGACACATCATCTGTATACCCCGGACTCATTGAGTGTTTTGGGTGTTTATTACAACATACCCTCATCCGAGACTGGCCCACCACAGGCTGATCAGACCTTGGTGCGTGTCACATGGTAGTTTCACGTGGTCCTTTTGCAGTCCACACTGTCTTCCACATTAACCAAAGCCAATGAATGCTCCTTTCTGTGTTAGTGGCAAGCTCTTTTATTTCCTTTCTTCAGGCCTGCCCTCTTATCCCCAACTCCTTCAGGAGCCTTATGGTTGAGCTGGCAACAAAGCCCCTGCAGCCCACTTCCAATAGATCCACCCTCACATCCCATCCTCTCTCCTCTGCTTCAGCTAATAAGTTGGCATACCGCAGCCTTTTCTTCTCATTTACTTCATCAGTGCCATCTTTCCAAGAGTTCGTCAGTTCTACAATGAAAGCACGCAGACAGGAGCTGGACGAAAAGATCTGGGCACAATTGGTAAATACTATAAATATATATCCACAGTGCTTAGGGCCAAGATGGCATTGTCCCGCTTCCTTTTTCTCGAGGGTGAGTCTTTGCTTTTAAAACTGAACTGTACACCCCACACTACTAAAGGTGTCACATGGACTTAATACCCACCTGTAAGTAATGGATTAATGGCATTTCTACAATGGAAGACAAACGCTTTGGATCAAAGAACGAAACATCTCATTAACTCATTAACAATGCAAATGCATTGAGGTGAGATTCTGAACACTGATGCTTATAGTTAACAACTGAATGAAAGCAAAAAACACCCATAGACACCTCCAGGGGGAAAAAAAACCCCTAAAAGGCTATTAACCATATATGTGATCTGTATTGCTTTGAGGTGGGATAAAGTAAACATTTATTAAGTACTGTATGCTTACATAAATTGTTGTGGGTGTATTGATTTAAAAACTATGCATAGTATTTAGCTTACAATCCAAAGCACCTTTGGGTGACTTTTGCTGTGATTTAGCACTATATAAGTAAAACTAAATTGATGTGAATTGACTTGATGGGTCAGTTAAGTAAGCAGATGAGGTAGATAACAAGAAGGAAGTGTATCCCATTACCAGAACTAAGAGTGCAGGAAAGATGCTTCAATGATAGATGAAATGTGTTTTTAATATTTGACCCTCAAGAATTTAAAACAAATGCAAATGTCAAATTGAAATGCAAAACAGTGAAGGTAAAACAAACAAAACTGTGTGCATGTGTGTTCATGGTGATTTGTATTCATGATACTACAGAGAGAACAAATATTATGCCTACAGCTGAAGACATCTACGTGAACTTGAACTTATAAATATAATAATATGATCTGACAGCAACACCACTATAATAAAGCTGCTGTATTCTTTTTTGTTTGTTGCTCTGAATTTGTGCTTCTGTGGCCCAGTTCCAGTCCCTATTTAAGGCTTCATGATAACATCAACAAACTTAAATGACATCATCTAAGCATTGGGACAACAATGTTTCATTGCAAAAGATTTTTATTGAAGCATTCAGTAAATGAATCTATAGAAAAAGGGCAAGATTTTCCGTACCTGAAGCATTCTGGTTTTTAGCCTGCTTGTGTTGATATTAATCAGTGATATCTGAGGAAGGATTTGTTGGATGTGGAGAGCAAAAGAATGACAGCAACTGACAACAAGTTTCATTTTTATAAGTTAATATTAATTTAGTGCCATTAATACATAATGACCGGCCAAACAGAAATTGAAAACAGCACAGAAACTGCTGCCCACAGAGATTAGCTTTTGGCTTTCAAGGTTCAAGGTTCAAGGTTCACTACATACTGTTCAGTAAGTATGACGGAAACTACTTCAGGTAACCTGAGTTTAAATATTCAGAGTGAAACTGAAGAACATAACACATAAAATTCTTCTTCATATTGATTAGTGATCATTTTTTGGTTCTTTGTACAAAATGAGCAAACTATATAAAAATTCTTATTTTTCATTGTTACAATTCAACCTTTCCAAAGTGACTGCCTGATGTGTTTCAGTGAGCCTGAAATAATAGATTTAATATGTGTGTGTGTGTGTGTGTGTGTGTGTGTGTGTGTGTGTGTGTGTGTGTGTGTGTTGTGTGACTAGGGCCATAAGCTACAAACATTAAGTAATTTGCACCCACATGGCAACAACAGAGACTAAGTGACACTCAGGTGAGCATGGCCAAAATAACTGCAGATGACAAAAAATGGGCAGGACCTGAGATAAGATTTTCTCAGCTTTCATGTAAACAAATGAAGCTACTAATATAACTTGGTAATACATTAGAGGGTCACTTGGGTGTAACCAGGAGCCTGGAAGGTCAGGAAGCTAACATCCATCAGCTTTAAAGTGATGTAAGATAAGTGAATGGCTTCGCTTTGTCTGCAGTATGACTGACTGCACACGAGGTGATGAAATTATTCTCTCTTTTATATTTTCTAAAAACACTTATTATTGCTGTTTCATGTCTCTCTTAAAATTGCTATTTTTTCTCTCAGACTTGCTTACTTGAGGGCAATGTTCATGTTAGCTTAATTTGTGGCATATTCTGCTTCTTGCTATGCAGAAATGAGGTACAGAAAAAAATCTTACATATAATGCAACTTCTCTGAAAGGCAGAAATTGGAAGGCCTAAGGATAATGACTAGCAAAACCCAGAAAAATCTAATTCTTGCCTTCGAACCACTTGATAATAAAAATGAGGCACTTCTTCCAACAGCACTTATTCACCTTTGTACATGTAAATTCTCCTGGAAGATAGCGCTTTCGTGCACTTCTTTGGACAAAAATATCTGCCCGATTTGTACAAATTAAATGTGAGGCAAGTTGTATGAAAAAAGACGTGACACACAAACAGTGAACTCCCGCAAAAAAATTGACATGTTGTAGTATGTATTGCACCATGTTTTACAGGTGCTGTATTTTTCCACTCAGTTTACTAAAGCCCTTCCTTGGCAGCATGCAGGCCATCTTTTAATCCACTGATATTTTGTAATGCTAAAATATCCACCTCTGGCCCCACATGTTGGCATGGAGACAAAACAAATTCTCTTAGCATTCTCTCCCCCGCTCTGTTTCTCAAACAGCTCCAGCACTATCTCAGAAACAGATTAAGGGGGAAAAGGCAAAAACAATAGGACTGCTTTAATAGAAGGACCAAGTTCATACACATCTTTAGGTGACACAACATCTCTAGGTCCTTGTTGAGTAACACGCTGCAGGGCAGGCAGATAAACCATGTCCTCCTTTGCCGGAATGCTGAGGGTGAGTGAACATGAACAGAATATGCTTCCTTCTCCACAAAAAGCTGTGCTGTGAGTGAACAATAAAGTGGTGCAGATGGACGACTACATCCCTGAAGCAGAAACTGTTCCATGCATGAATAGTAATTTGCTGAATGAGCAATATAACAGGTTCAAATAGAAGGAGTAGTAGTAGTGCGGTAGGGTGGAGGTGGAAGGGGGGATTTGGGGGGTTGCAATTGGCAGTTGGGAAGGTGAAAATAGGTGCAGTGTAAAAAACAGAGGCTCAGGGGGCTTGGTGTGCAGGTGTCAGATGCTGAGACATACGCTGACATGATGGGTAATGAAAAGAGGGCAGCTCGTAAGCACATTTGATCCTCGGCATGGCTTTGCCAGATCAAGGAGGGTGGCAGTTGATAAGAAGGAAGAGATGTGTGCATCATTCTCTTCGTGTTACTTCTAAGCCTCAATCTTCCGTTTAAAAGTGTGTCGAGCATGCTTGCTTTTTTCTAGCGTTGCCATCCTCACATGCATAATTTTCCATTATACAAACTCTCAATTTACATAGCCATTTCGATGCAGAGGCATTTACATACATGTTGTTTGAAACATTTTTCTTACAGCAGCATAAAACAACATTTCAAGGAGGAGTTTCTGTTCTCATAAAACATTTAATTGGTAGTACGGTGGACAAAAAAAAAGTTTAATTATAAGCTGAGAGAGAGGCAGATAAAACACTTGTACAGTGAGGGATGCTGGTGTCTAATTGCCATGTACCTGTCTCCTGTGAATAAGGTGTATAGAAGGTCTGATAGAAACAAAAAAACTAGCCTTACAATCTGCAGGAATAACTTTACTTATGAATCCCTGAGAAAAGAGTCAGCCACATGAAGCTGTAAATCTATTGCCAGGCTTTTTTAATGCAAATACAGTTAGTGGGACACCATTGTCCCACTAACATTACTCCTGCCTACTCGTTGCCAGAGGAAGTCACAACACTACAGGTTTCAACTTAAAGGATCTTAGTATTGAATCAACACTAAATACTTGCTGTAACCTGTTTAAAAAGTACCTGCTGATCTAAACGTCACTGGACTCCCTTGACATTTCGAATTCTTTATCTCAAAGGAAGCGAGACCTTGGATGAACAACATCACTGTAGGTCAAGTGCATGTGTCTCAAAGTGAATAAGTGTGTCTGTGCACATGGGAAGTGTATCAGTGAGTTAGCTTATCTGTATGAGCGAGCACCTGTCCTCGAGATGCCCCAGCCCTTCACAGTTCACCGCCTCAGCCATGCTAATTTCCATCCAGAGGTGCCAGAGCACAATCTTGATTATGCTCCATAACAAACTGAAAAGCAGCCCTAATTTACACACGAGGCTCCCTGCAGAGAATCATTATCTGCATTCATACCATTACACCAAAGGTCACACTGACTTCTTCAGTCACACATAAACTGCTCCAAATGGGTCACAGAGATTAATCTTCTCTATTTCTGTGTTGATATACCGGACACCTCCTTTTGTTAAGCACAACTGAAATGTAGAAATTAAAGTTCTGCAATATTGCTTAAAGGTCATTAGAATTTTTTCATTTTTGACAGAACTTCCTTTCCTTTCCTTATTTCCTTTTTATTTTATCTCTTTATTCATTTTCTTGGCATTTTGTGAGACAAATCAGCAGAGCCACGATAAAAGTGATTTGATAGTCCTTAAAGACTCTTTTTTTTAATGGTATGGGTAAGATCTGGGGCAGGCTGGGTTTTTTTCCCCCCGTTTCATTTTTTTTCTCCCTCACTCTTGCTCTCGCTCTCAGGTGGAGAGCTGGGCAGAGCCGCTGTTTCCCGTACTCGCTGCTGCACACCTGCTGGGGTACTTAAGGCTCGGGTATGGCGGTGATTCTCCGTCAGATCGTTGTCTCTACGCCCTTTGGGCAACGTTTTGTCACTAAAGCTGCTGACGTTCAAAAAGCTATTCCCATATATTTTCTTCCGTCTAGTAACTCTCTGGAATTCCTGCCTCTCCCTTTTGAAGAAACCTACCTGTTACCATCTATTGCATGGTAACATAACAACGATATTGTATTTGTTTTCAATGTTATGTACTTATGAGGTACATGTATTTTGACTTTTGTTGCCATGATACCAGGTCTCTCTTAGAAATGAAATATTTAATCTCAATGAGATTTTTTACCTGGATAAATAAAAGACTAATAAATCTCTAGAACTAAACAGTCACAGCCAGCTCAGAACTGCCTTGTCATACTGGTTGACACTCTCCTTTGAAACAGTGACATACCTGGAATCCACCTGCCTGCCTGCCCACTTTCTGCTGAGTTGCTTTCTCTCTATCTCTGAACTCTGCCCACCAGCACCCCCCTCTCTTGATCCAGCACTGTGCCGGGACAGGTAAGCCTGTGAAAACATCCAGAAATTGACAGAAACATCCATTAGCACTCTCCCTTCCCGCAGATCCTCTTTGAGTGAGGCCCACTATTGTTGCCTCTGTTGTCTGCATAAGATTAATTCTTTATAACTTGAGTTTCCTTGACATGGCTTTGCCTTAAATAAGTTTTCTATTTCATACTCCTATAGAGGAAGAACCCCACTGAAAAACTTAAAAATCAGACAAGCTAAGATATAGCCTTAATATATACTTAACTCAGCACTTTAATGTCTAGTTTTACTGAGGCTAGTTTTGCTGAGTTGGAGCTTAGAAAAAAGTTTGAAGTTAAGCAATAAGGTCTTCAGGTCATCAGAAGCATCCAGGAATCTAGTAAAGGTCCGGTTTTACTGAGACTAGTTTTATCCAATAGTGTAAACTAGCCTCAGTAAAACGGTGTGTTATTGTTTCCTACAATTCTATTTCCAAAGAAACTGGTACTCTGTAAAGTTCATTCAAGTATATACATATGTATATATTGTAAATCCTCAACAAATTATCCAAAAACCAAATACCAGATTCTGAAACTGAGAAATGTTGCTTCAAAAAGTTATGACAGGGCCATATTTATGACTCTGCATCATTTATTTGCTTTTTTAGAATGTTTATGAACATTTTGGGAAGAATTTGAGAATAAAACTTTTAATGACTGTGCTGGAGTGGCAGATGTAAAGCCCTTTTGAAAGATCTTGTCTTGATGGTAGCACATGTTGCTCAGTATTAACAGTGCCTTTAAAGATGTGCAAGTTCTGTATGCCTCCCAGATGCTTGAACTGTGTGCTGATGGTCCCACCCCCTCTCAGTCTGGACCAGGGTTTTAATAGTTTTGCAATTTTCATTAGTTTTTATTTTTATTTCGTTTTGACTTCAGATTTTCAATTTTATATCAGTTTTAATTAGTTTTTACCAATTGTTTGCTAGTTTAGTTTAGTTTTTATTTTTTTGAAAATCCTTAGTTTCAGTTTAGTTTTGATTAGTTTCAGTTATAGTTTTAGTTGTGTTTGCAATAATTAAGTGTAACAAAATCCCAGTTTCATCATATCAGTCATGCTCTTCTGCTTATCCTTGGGTATGTTGCTATTCCAGCTACCATACCCTGCACCCTGGACAGGTCGCCTGTCTGTCGCAGGGCTAACACGCAGAGACAGACAACTCACATTCCCACCTATGGGTTCTTTAAATAAATAAATAAAGGCAGATGAACAACCATTGATACCAGGCAACTATAAAATGTATATCTTGGCCCCAATGAGACTATTAACTCTTGCAGCACCGGGTGTTCGTAATTTTGGTTCAAGTGAATTGATAAACTTTTTGAAGGCAATTGACTCACACAGTTATGTAGATATCCCCGTCCTGTTGTCTCGGGATGCATCACGCTGCCTTGCCTGGGGTTAGCTTCTGTTTTCTGGGGATGAGGGTTGAGTGTGCTCCCTTACCTTCTCAAGGTAAGCTAGGTTAGCCTTCTTGTGTGAGCTTTTCAAGTGCACTTTAAGGTTTGTGGGATTTTTTTCCCTTTAGAAATGTCCCTCATAATTTGTCTCTTTCCACTACAAGACACTTGCTTTATCCAAAACACAGTCATATTCAAAGTAATCCCAAATTGGACTCTGGCGCTTTCTCCCGACTTTTCCTGACATGATTCTGCGCGTGGACGGAGCAGCAACACAGACGACTCGACTAACGTACTGCCACCTGCTGGCATAATGAGACACAGCAAGAAAAAAATCTGGAAACTAAACTTCATTTTCACCCTTGACTATTGTATGACACACACATCAATGAAAACTAAACACATTTTTGCTATAAATTCAGTTAATTTTAGTTAGTTTTGTGAACACTCATTACAGTTTTAGTTAGTTTTCCTTTTTTTGTTTTTATTTTTATTTCCGTTAACGAAAATGTTTTTTCACTTCTAGTTTTCGTTATTTCGTTAGTTTTCGTTAACGATAATAACCTTGGTCACAGGACATGAAGCACTTAATAGAGATCCAGTAATCCACGTACCATAGGTTTATATGCAGTCTGTAAATGGCCAACTAGGGACCAGCACTGCAAAGTAGCTTAGCCTATAAATGCTGTGGTGTGTTGCCTTGTTCATGTAACATACTTTTAACTACACTCTGTATGTATGTAGCTTGTGTATGTAAATTTTAATGGAATGTGGTCAAATGAAATTTGAAATTAGACCAGATTTGACCTTTTCAGTGGTTTATATATATATATATTAGGGGTGCAACGATACACAAAATTCACGGTTCGGTTCGATACTTTGGTGTCATGGTTCAATATTTTTTCGATACAAACAAAATGATATTGAATCGTTTGATACAGTGCTCTTGGTTCGGTACACAAATGTTTAATTTATTTTATCAACTTTTCTTCTGACAATGCTGTCTGTGTTGAGAGCTCAGTGGATCTGCGCTCGACTGACTCCGCCTAGGCTGCACTGTCGAGTCGCAGATCCACGAGTCGTAGCGCAAGCTAGCAAGACAGAAGCTATGGCAAATTGAACCTCCCCCACCCTCATTCAGATCTGGCCTTTGGAACTATTTTGGTCTTCATGTGAAGTATGACCCTGAAGGTAAGCGTGTCATGGGCAAAAGTAAAACAGTATGTCGGATGTGCCACGCAATGCTCAATTACATGGTGGGAACTACTGCGTTAGCGCAGTTAGCTCGTTAACGTGTTGACGCCGTCCAGCCCCACGCACGGCGATCCGCGGTAGCTCGTTAATGGAGATTTGCCGTGTTGTGGCGTTAACGTCATTTCAGATTAACGCTGACAGCACTAGTGGGAACACAATGAATATGACTGCACATTTACGCCGACATCATCCTAGTGCAAAGACAAGTGGAAGCAGACAAAAACAACAAGCACGCATGCTACAAACTTTACCCGAGTCATTTAGACAGCCGTTAGCACATGATCCTCCTTATGGGGACCTGATATGTTTAATATGCTGCTGAGAATATAGCCCAGAAGAAGCGTATAGTATAGCTTTTATTTTGGAAAGAGCCATTTCTCTGTAATAAACTCTCTTTTCCAAAGATGAGTGATTTCTCAATCAGATAGATTTATTATTTTATCCCTTTGTTGTTTCAGCAACATTAAATTTAAAAACTGTACGTTTGAGTTAAAATATATATTTATAATTTTAATAAATGACAAATTAAAAAAGCATGAACATTTTTTTGTATCGAAAAAATATCGAACCGTGACACCAAAGTATCGAACCGAACCGAATTTTGTGTATCGTTGCACCCCTAATATATAAAAAAATTATATATATATATATAATATATTATATATATACAACTAATTGAATACAATGGAATAAATACATTCTTTAGAAAGCAGCTGCAGATACAGGCTGCCCTGCCCTTTTTACAAATTTAAAATCATGAAGTGGGTATAAGTTAATAATAATTTCAGACATTCAAAGCCAATATATGACAAAATGACAAAGACACATCCAAGCCAAAGGTTTGGGTTTAAATGGTTTCTTGTGGTGTTTCACACTAAATAAATTCTACTTTAGCCTCGCTCATCTCAGTTCAGGCACTGAAGAGAAGAGTGAAGAGGTTGATGGTGACTCCTGACCAGTTGGAGAGAAGTTTAATCAACGACTCCACTTCACATTAATCTCAGCTAATGTTAGGGGGAGTGGTAATAAAAAATGTATAATGTGGCTTGATGGCCTCATAAAAACTCACTTCTAGCTTCATTTATTGGAAAAAAAGATATGATTTTCCTCTAGTGGAGATGCATTTTTGATGAGGAACATGAAGCGTTTAGAGAGAAATAACCAAAAATGCATTAGGCAAACAATCAAGATAGAATTTGTATGTAATCATTGCACTGATGTCAATCTTTAAGTTGAGGATAGACAAAAAATTCTTATTCTTCTTCAAGCCTGTGAGTTCTTCCTTCTCACAGGCTTGGAGGGTTTTTTGTTTGCTTGAATAATTCCGCAATATTTCTTCCTCATCTCTTTTTTATATGTAATCAAGTCAGGCTGTAATTATATCCTTTGGAGGACCTTTCAACATACCTTCCAGGCCCTTATTGGGAATTTGCATTTGTAATTGCTCTCTTCCTGCTGTGCTCCACTGATTTGCAGAATAGCAATAAACAAAACATGTCTCAGGATGCTTCCAACAGGAAATCAATGGGGAATTCTTCCTTTTAATCATTTTATACTTCAGCTGGGGAAAAAAAGTTTAATAATCAAGCAAAGGATTTTGACTAGACTAAGCTTTAGTTACAAAAGTATTTCAGGTTTAGCTCAAAACAAAAATCCAGCCATCAGCAGTCATTTGACGTTCTGAGGGTGTTCCTGATCATGACCAATGAACCTTCACTTACTAACTCGGTGTGTGTTTCCCTCAGGCCACCAGTTTCTCCCGTGGCCACTTATATTAGAGTCAGTGTATCTGGAATCTCAGTCAGTCAAATTAGTGAGCAGTTGAGATATTAGACACTATCTGTCCTGAGAAATGCCTTGGTGATTTATGTGTTTTAATGTGGTCTACTTTTTTTTCACCACTAATGTTGATGTTTCTTTAAAAGCCAGGTAAAACAGGACATCAAACACAGTTCAGATCTAATAGCTCATTTGCAGATTGCATAGCTTGGGGCGTGACTTTTACAATAGGACATTGGGACTGAAAATACGTGAATTCAGTGATTAAGAGGTATGGCCCATATAGTTTATATAGTGTACCTGCAGAAAGGGTATGAAAAAAAAACCTAAGAGGAAAAAACCCAAAATAAATTAAAAATAGCAGTATTAAACACAGTAAGGAGAGGAGAACATAATGAGAGGTTATCCATCCACCTGGGCCTATGGTAGCTTGGGTTTTTCAATCATGTAAGCCATTACAAAGCTTTGGCATCTTAGTGAAATTAAACTCACTGGTCACCTCATTAGATATGGCTGTTCAACAGCAAATTGGCACAAACATCTAATCAGACAGTCACGTGACGGTAACTCAGTATATTTACACAAATGGTCATGTTCAAGTGAACTTGCTGAAGTTCAAA
>NW_024582891.1:302039-304381 GCF_018398535.1 Haplochromis burtoni | reverse complement strand
CAGAATGCTAATGAAAGGAGATTTAGTTGACTTCTAATATGACATGGTTGACGGTGCTAGTCTGCTTCAGAAACTGGGTGAAAATGCCTTGTTGATGCCAGAGGTCAGATAATGGCCTGACTGCTTTGAGTGAAGGCAACAGTAATTCACATAACCACTCTTTGAATGTACAGCGTTGAACCTTGAAAGAGTTGGGCTGTAGTGGCAGAAGGTCAGGATGGGTCATTCCTGTAAGCGAAGAACAGGAAACAGGAGGCTACAATTCACATGGCTCACCAAAGATGGGGCCTATCCAGATGTGCAAGCTGAGTAGCTTCTATATACAGTTTTGTGGAGACTGGTAACACTGAGCATCTTTACTTCTAAAAAAGCCCTGTCTCTCTCAGACCCCCTTTTTTCACCTAATCGTCTTACTGACCTCTTGTCAAGTAACCTAAGGAGCTGCCAAATGTTCCTCCAGGTGTTTTGCTTTTCCAGACTTTTGTTGCCCATGTCCCAACTTTTTTTTTTTTTTGTGCTGCCATCAAATTCAAAATGAGCTAATGTGTTTCTAATGCATTTGATACATTTTTTATGTTCTATTGTGAATAAACTATGGCTGCATGAGCTTTGCAAATCACTGCAGTCTGTTTTAATCTGCGTTTTACACAGCATCCCAAAATCTTCTGAAATGGGTTTGAAAAATCTGTTGTCTTTTCTTTCAAATGTGAGAAACATGTAATCATGCTACATGTTTGTGTGATGCTGTGTGCTCAACAAGGACACTTGTTTTTAAGCAACAATGTCAGGATTTAATTGGATTTTTTTTCATTATCATCTTATTTGTCATCTTTTCCTCTCTTTCTTTCTTGCTCTTTAGGGAATAATGTGAATTCAATTACGTTGGGCTCAATTTCTTTCCACAGCAGACTGCAGCTGAAGTGTATGGAGGAAGGGGACAGGCTGGCTAACCGCTGGGTGATGTGTGGTTTATGGATGACTTCTTCTGGGGCTCTCAGGGAGTCTCTGTCTAAGTGTAGCTCCTCAAGGGTCAAATTAACACCCCAATCCACTAATCATTTTGAAGAGAAATTAACACAGCGCTTGTTTCTTGTTCTTTTCTTTTTTTTTCTTTCTTTCTTTCTTTTTTTTTTTTACAGCTCCTCTTAGTGAATTTAAATGCTACAGGTTCATGCACATATGTGTTTTGGTATCTGCAAGAAGAATAAAAAATATACTGTTCTCAGGGAACAAACCCTTTTCTAACAGTTGATAATTCATCATATAAAACTACATTCTCATGTCAGGTCACTGATCGCAACCTGTGGCAATTACACCCAGGCACAGAAATGTGTGAACATCTTTTGTGACCTGTATAAATCATATCCTGTGGCATATTTAAAGTATTATCATGCTATAATGAAATATTCAAATGCAGCCTGCCTGCTTCCAGCACGATAGAGCAGGTAAGTCTGCAGTGATGACACAGCGGCCTGGGAGGAATAAATGGGATTCATGGGAAATGAATCAGAGTCTGTAACACTTTCAGTGTGACGGATGAGGGCAGAAAGTGGGACAGAACCACAGGTTGGTTGGCTGCACAACTGGGCCGAGACACAACGCCCAGGGCAATGAAGGAGCTTCTGTGCGCTCCCAAAAATGGCACGCTCTGCACATTTTTTTCCCTCTTTCATTAGCAGCATTGACTTTTATATTTTTTGCCTCTAAAGACACCTGACTGGGGTAAACAGTGAGGCCACGAACAAACAACTCTTGGTGATTTATGCTCGTGGAGGTGAACAGTGAGGAAAGAAACTACCTGGCAGGAGTAAGTGGTCTCACCAAGATAAACCAATAAGTAGCTCATGCATTAAACATGAGCTGCTCAGTTTGGATGTGCCACCCCTGAGAGTTTAGGCTTTGAAAGGAACGCATTCATATTTTAATCACACTGGAGGTTCAATTAATCACTGCACGGTTTAAGGGTGAAATTGATGAATATTCAGTTAGCAAGTGAAACGACTTCTGACCCCAGCTACTTGCTTTGGTTTTAATCATATTCCTGCATTTTGCGCCTCATCCTCTGGTTGTAATCTCTGAAGAGTAGCTCAGGTTGTTTTCTTTCTTTTTTTTATTTGAGTATGTTGATCTGTTTCACTTTATAAAACAAAAAAACAAAACATCTGAAAATAGAAAAGAGATGTCTATTTTTGGCAACAAAGAGGCAAGGTGGCAGAATAAAGGAACTTCTAAGGATTATGTGTATTAGTCCTCTTTCTGAGCCTCTGTGACTACAAAAGAACTCTAATACTTGGGCTAATACTCCCTTTTGAATTTAACATTTGATATAATGGTATGGAGGC
>NW_024582891.1:299774-301193 GCF_018398535.1 Haplochromis burtoni | reverse complement strand
TCAGTGATCTCCTCCAGCAAAATGGACAGACATTGATCTGCCCTGTTATGGATGAATAAGGGTCAGACTAATCTGCTTACATGCACTATCGCCTGCACTGATTAACTAGGGATTAAATATGCACTAGGTTGCGCAGTCCTGCACACGAACATATCAGGGGGTTACTTTTTTTAGGAATCCCTGAGTATCTCCAGACAGCAATTTAGCAGTTTAGCTCCCTCCGCCACACTGGCTGGAAAATTATAGAGCCAGGCTGCTGGATGCTGAAACATTAAAGGAGGCTCCTCAGAGTGTCTCGCTGACTGCCAGACCCTGAAATGCAGATGGGTCCATATGGCTAGAAGAGCTGCTTAGAAAAGCTGAAGAATTTCAACCAAAACAGAGCAGAAATCCGATGAACTCTATCCTGAAGCAAAGACCTTCATTTTCCAGATGTTCAAGCTGAGATCCAAACTTTAACTCACATCTCTTTGTGTGACTGTCTATTTCTATCACAAGAGATAAACTACAACAGAGAACAATATGAGCTCTCAGTGAGTCTCAAAGACTGAGCAAGACACTAACATGAGATGTTATATTTTCTTTTATGTCTACACTTTTTGCAGATTTTATTTTTCCTCGATATACTTTTTTTTTTTTTTTAAATAATCTCTCTTTGCTTTATGTGTCTCAGTTTTAAAAAGTCTTTAGGATTGCTTTCTCAGCCTTACTTAAATTTACCCCTGTTCTATTACTCAGTTACAGTACTTGTCTGTGCATTTTATAGTCCTGTATTCCCCTTTATACGTCTTGTTCAACTCTCTGTACTCGAATTCAAACTAGAAGAGAGACGTGAACAAGATGCACTTCTGCGTTTCTTCTCACTCACCTTTTTCTTCATAAAAGTGACTCTTTATTTGTAACCAGGTGGATGTCTCCTTTGGATTATCTGAAGAAACACTAACAGTGGCCTTAGTGTGAAAATAATGATAATAAAAGTAAAGAGACTGCACTGAAAAACTTACCTGTGGGTAAACATTTTTATGTAGACTAACAATCATTTTACATAATTGTGTTGTGTTTAATATGTTTAATAGTTGCATATTACTAGAGTATTCAAGATTGTACTTGATGGATAGCTCAGTCTCATTTTACAGTGTGGGACAGATACAGTCCACCTTCATCTCAAGTGGGCTGGACTAGTCGAACTGCCCTTTCTGTCAGTGCAAATACATTTTACTAAACATTTAATCCCTTAGACATTTTAATATAAGTAAAAGAAGTGCAATTCAACAGTAGTTCTCAGTTCCTTTACATGAGAAGTTCGTAAAAAGACAGAAAATAGTTAGTTAGTTAGTTAGTTAGTTAGTTAGTTAGTTAGTTAGTTAGTTAGTTAGTTAGTTAGTTAGTTAGTTAGTTAGTTAGTTAGTTAGTTAGTTA
>NW_024582891.1:287163-299754 GCF_018398535.1 Haplochromis burtoni | reverse complement strand
TTAGTTAGTTAGTTAGTTAGTTAGTTAGTTAGTTAGTTAGTTAGTTAGTTAGTTAGTTAGTTAGTTAGTTAGTTAGTTAGTTAGTTAGTTAGTTATGATAGTTTATTACCCAAACTGTCCTGTATTTGTGCTGTATCACTAGTGGAAAAGCAAAACTTTTCTGTCATTTAATTGCTTATCTATGACTTAACTGCTGTAGCATGTGTGGTATGGATGGCAATGCAGCTGTAGACTTTATTGACAAGAAAAGCTGCAAAACGTCTGACATACAGTTCTATGCACTCCTTTACATTTTCTAAAGCTTTCCAGTGGGCCAGATAGGACTCTTTGAAGGGCCGATTCTGGCCCCTGAGCCTTATGTTTGACACCCCTAGTATACGCTAATGCATCATATTCTACAAGATAATTATATGTTAACATTACCATTGAATAAAATCTGTAGCGAAAATATTAATGAGCTATGAAAAGCGATTCTAAATTTAGAGTTGGTGAAGGTGCTTTCTGGTGATTCCAAGCATGGCCTTCAAATAATGCACTTAACTTGGGATACACGAAAGTCTTCTCAACCCATAAAACTGTGCTTCATCCAAAAAAAAAAGAAAAATTCAAAGTCACTCACTGTGAAGAAAAATGCCGTTCATCATCTGCATTGAAAGGTTATAAAAAAATAAAAAAATAATTTATAAAGTAAAATTTTCCTTCCATCTGCAGCGGTGTACAAGTATAAAGTTTCTTGCATTAGAAATACTGAAGTAAATCAAAAACACCTTCAATGTCCAGATATTGAATATATGTATTTAAGTATATTCCAGCAGTGACATTTTTTTCAAAATCATTATTGTAATGCAAGTCTGTATCATATTCTGGACTATTTTGTTGTGTATTTGTAATGTTTAGAACAGCAGTGCCCAAACTTTTTTTACTGAGCCCCCCTTTGTTTTACAAGAAAAATGATTATTTTACATGTAGTTGTTTTTTTCCTGTGTAATAATATTCAACATTGCTATCAATACATTTTTCAAAAAATGCCTCTCTGTGCAAAATGGGTTCAAAAACATAAACAACTGTGGCATACTGTTTGTCTGTGATTTGAACAAACAAATCGTGGCAGGATCAGCCTGATATTATTTGTATCCCACTGTAACTTTACTGTATAAAGAGCTAACATCTCCAAAATGTCAGGAGTAGTTAGTCATTACAAGAAGTGTTTGTGAACTAAAAATCCAGAATGTGGGATACTGTGTGTCTGTGATTTGAAGAGCCCAGCGCTGCTCCTGAGGAAGGGAAAACCAATTCTGAGACCTACCTCGGCACTCGTGCAGGTGAAGCCAAAGGGCAGATATGCTTCACCATATTTTCTAGTCTTTGGCTTAGAATGAAGTTGGTTTGCTAGCAGTGTTTGTTTTTTTTCCTTTTCATACCGTGCCCCTCCTGCAATGGCTCTGCGCCCCCCCCCACCGGGAGGCGGGCCCCACACTTTGGGAAGCTCTGGTTTAGAAGATTGGTAGCTGAATAACTTTTCAAAAATAAATGTTTATGAACTTCATTAGATTTGGCTTTAGGAATCAGAAGTGGACGGTTGGGTGTGCAAAATAGTCCTGGCTGACTCCCCAAAGCTCTTTGAGGTTAAGAAAAGTTCAGGAGTCTGGTTAAACATGGACAAATTCATAATGTCTCAAGTCATCGCACTGTATTAGACCAGGCCTTCATCTTTTCTTAACCTTAATCACATACTGTCAGATGTAACCTTGAAAAATGCTGAATATGAGAAAAGAAATGAATGAAAGCATTTTTGGCCTGCAGATTCATGTTGTACTGACAGTCATGATATTTCAGTGGAAAAAATAAATATTTATGTCAGTGAACATTATGTTCAGTATCAGTATATTTGCAACTTATGATACAGATTGTTTATTTATTTACGTTAATTGAAAAACGTGTGTAAGAAGAGCATTCAGTGGTGATAAATTAAACACCTTCTGGTTAAAATAAGTCAAAATGTATTATTTCTGACCAAACACGAATGCTGGTCATTCACATTGATGAGATATAAAAGGCACCATGCTGCGTTAATCTTCTGGGCTAAAGTGTGAGTTACTGAGTTAACCAACATGATTATTACCTTTTTCTAAATCTAAGGTACAATACGTCTTATACACGAGAAACATATACTTCAGATCTCCTCAGTTTACGCAGCCACTGAGACTTTCCCCACTGCTAAGCAAGAAAATTATATGTCTGTTTATTCAGAAAAACCTTAACCTAGAAACTTTTGCCTTCAGTATGTGCACAGTCAGAGAGTGTCAGCAGGAGGACTTTGACTTTTGCTTTAGCAAAGTACGAAGCTGTTTCAAATAAAGTTGTGCTGCATAGGAGAGGATCTGCTGCCCCTGGACACTTTGACATGTGTGCTCCAATTCCTGCACTACACACTAGTGCCACTGATGTTTATGTAGGTTTGTGTTAGTGTGTCTGTTTGCGTTAGCCATCATGTGTGTCTTCACGCTGTGAATGCCACTGTTGGTGTGTGTGAGTGTGTGTAGGTGATGAAGAGTCCACTCCAGCAAGAAGGCAGAGGGAAATGCATCACTCTAAATAACAGTGCTTAGAGCTGGCAGCGAGGGAGGGAAGGTTTGCTGAGCCTTTGGGGATAGTAGGCGGACAAATGCATCACACGCTATTTCCACCGAATCTACAGACGGCAACCTTTTGCTCATATAAAGATGATAATGAATCAGAGTCGAGATGGATGTCAGATGGAGCCACTTCCCTTTGCCCTGCTCTCCAGCCCAGCAGGTGGTCTTGCAGCTTGTGCCATGTTTGTCTCTTGGCCCTTGCTGTAGCATGAGTCATTGCCCTTAACATGAAGAGCAAGACAGATGAAGCCAGGGCGCATACATCCAAGCACATACTAACAAACACACATCCACACCAACCTGCTGTTTACATCAGGAGCATCTCTTCCTCAGAGTGCAGCTGCTCCCAGAGGAGGTGAGACATTCTGGGAGCTGCTTCTCCTCTGCAGTGGCTGCACTACTGAATTGCAGGAACAGAGGGATGGATAAATAGAAAATCAATGTGGCTTCATGGTCAGAGGATGCAGGGCTGTTTTCCCAATTATGGGAAATGTCGCTCCTAGTCAGTGAGGTCTGTCAGCCCTTTCCTGAGCTGTATGACATGCACAAAGCATGATTTGGGCTTATCTACAATATCTGAATAGATTTTAAAGAAAGATCTGGTTAATATTTCCTTTCTGTTTCTGTATAATTGACCTTTTGTTTTAACTTGTAAGATTAAAACTATGTCAGCATCACTTGGTTTGTAAATACTGTACTCGTTATTCTTTGGTACCGCTGTAAACATTTGTTTTTAGCTACTAAGCTGAAGTTATCATGTTGCCATTACTCATACAGCTGCATATTACAGTTGTTTATGTTTATACACCACCACTCATTTAATCCATAGTTATTCTTCTCTGGCTCTCTTCCACAGTGTGTCTTCGTCCTGTCTTCCTCCCCTCACCCCAAATACAGCACACGGCTGCCCCTTCCTGAGCTTGGTTCTCCTGGAGGTTAAAAGGGAGTTTTTCCTTCCCGCGGTCGCCAAAGTGTTTGGTCATAGCGGGCCATCTGACTGTTGGGGTTCTTTCTGTTTTCTCTGTATTATTGAAGCATGTTTACGTTGCAATGGAAAATAGTTTGATGCAACTGTTGTTGCAATTTGGTGCTATATAAATAAAATTGATTTGAAAATTGAAATGAAATAGGTTTGATCCTTCAGAGATATTATTTCATTTTTAAGGTGGACAATTTTACAAACATGGAACAAGATTGAATCAAGTGTTGAGCCAAATACCCACAAAAACTTTATGAGGATTTCTAAACATATCTCACTCACATTTTAGCATTAATGAGTTAATATGCATGAGTTCATATATGTGAATGTTAACATTCTCCAGCTTGACCTCCTGACCAGCCGGACTGGGTGAAAACTGTTTTTAACCTAAAACTGAGCAAATTTGGTTGCACTGACAATTGTATGCAGTAATTAATATATATTGTATTGGATCTAGGTTACTGTGCTGTATCAGAACATTATATTTATATATTTCAAGAAAGAAAGAAATCTTTTTCCCTGGCAAAGAGAATCCCTTTGAATACTTGTCTTCTCCTTCAGAATACCATATGTGAAGGGACTTATTCTAAATTGGCACTGACAAACAATGTCTCTTGGGATTTGGAGTGAATGATACCTTTTCACAGCTTTTTTTTGTGAAAGTCACTCTTGAAACTTTCTTTGGGAAGATTGAACTTTGAAATTCAAATGTGCCATGGTGGCTGTGTAACAACACAGTAAGAGAACAATCTCTTAGCACAGACAGAGACTAGACAGCATGGCATCTTTCTTTTTCAAATGCTGCCAGAATAATTGAAAGGAGTCCCTCTGAGGACAAATCATCAAATGTTTGTTTTTTAGATGATCTGCAAACTCCGCCAGCTTTAAAGTGGCCTTGACAGCAGCAGGGAGATCACTCCAGCTTTTCCATCTGTGATGCAAAAGGCAGTTCAAGTAGCTGCTAAAATACAGCAAATAGCGCATGTGGCGTGGTTGCTTAAAATGGTCCCGAAACGCATCTCTTCAGCCATTCCCAGCTGAGAAAAATGCATGAGTTTCTGGCCTAATTTTAGGTGGTGCACACTGCAAACAGGCTCATTTCTGTTTGTAAATCAGCCCAGATATTTCCCTTCTCCTTAAGTGGGCTTTTGCTAGAGCATAGCAGCATGTGTTTCTCTGGCAGCGTTACAGTTGTTTTTAAGAGTCAATTGAAGACGCCCATCAAGGCTAACTACTTGTAATGAAGACTGTGTTTTTTCCCTTTCCTCTGACTTCTTAAAATGTAGCTGTAATAGAAGCTGAAATTACATTGCTTTTTGCTGTAGTGGCTTTCAAGTTGACTGGCTTTGTGAGCAATGAAGTCATCAAGTGAACGTTGTACTTTACCAGGAATTTCTTTCTACTTAGCCTTCTGCCCGACAGTAAGCATTCAGCTCGGTGTCATTCAAATCAAATATGAATCATATGATGAATAAACCTTATTCACCCTGTTATCCACAGACAGACATACGAGAATTACCGGTAACAATTATTCATAATAACTTGATATCAAATGTAAATGTAAAACCCTGTATATGTATTGCATTCTATAAAACTTACATGACATAAAATGTATTGAAAAATAATTCAATAATAAATGCATGTTTTAAATATGTCAGTGACTAGAACTGAAGAACACAATACAACTGACAATTTATTAATATACAGTTTAGATTAGAAGCAATACTGGACATGCAGATAAACTCTTTCTCCTATTCAGACATTGATCTGAGATTCTTGCATTTGGGGTGGAAGCCTATCCAAGCTGTCATAGGGCGAGAGTCCGCGTGCATCCTGTACAGGTCTGTCGCAAGGCTAACACAGAAAGACAGACAACATTTCACAGACAGCCTTGGTATATTGGTATAAACGAAGAAAAAAAAGACAGAAAAAACACTATTTATTGTTTTAGTTATAATAATAAAATTTATAGTGTAGTTATAAAAAATAGAATAACAACAATGATAGAGCTGCTGGTTTCAGCTTCTTTTTGAAATAATAGGTAAGATTGCCATCTGACTCTAACAGATACTTGGTTCCAGCTTTGGGCAGCATAGCAAATGCAATACCTTATTAGCCTATTTCGTTTCAGATCTGTGGACTACCAGTTGACCACATCTTGCAGACTTTACAGACCTACCAGGTTTGTGTGCATTAAACATTGGACCAACAATAACTAAACGGTTTGAGACTCATTTAATGCAGTCACAAAGTGTTTACTGGGCACTGAGCAGTGTGTGACAGCATTAAACAGGCAAATATATAAGTGGTTGGGGAGAATAGGAGATGACCAGATGAATACTGTGTGTTCAGATGAAGTGCTTGATCTTCACTGTGTGTCTGGAGAGGCAACTTCTGTGATAGGGTAGTGGCATCAGATGTAGGGAAGGAAAGATAATAATATCAGCAGGCACTGCTTTCAGGTGCAGACCTGGATGAGATGGAACTGCTATAGGGCATCAGCTGAGTCGATAGATTATTTTCAGATAAGGTGATGTAGCAGTTGGAGCAGTTCAGAGAGGGGGGAGAAAAAACTCCATCCAAGACCCCCTTGTGGCTTCAGACTACCACTTCAGCCCAGGATGACTGATGGGTAGGTGTCGAGCAGGAGGAGGCCTGAGGATACATGGAAGGCTCCCACATGACTGTCTTTCTTGAGCAGATCATCCAGTCAGCGATGTCATGATTGTTTTGATTAGTTTAGCCATTTGGCTAAACTAATCAGTTAAGTGAAGCGGCGGAAATGAGCTTCCTCCGAAGGGTGGCTGGCCTCTCCCTTAGAGATAGAGTTTAAAGTTCAGCCATCCGGGAGGGGTTCATAGAGCCGCTGCTCCTCCACATCGAAAGGAGCCAGCTGAGGTGGCTTGGGCATCTGACAAGTATGCCTCCTGGGTGAGGTGTTCCGGGCATGTCCCACCGGGAGGAGGACACAGGACACGCTGGAGAGATTATATCTCTCGGCTGGCCTGGGAACGCCTTGGTGTTCCCACGGATGAGCTAGAGGAGGTGGCAGGGGAGAGGGAGGTCTTGGCGTCTCTGCTTAGGCTGCTGCCCCCGCGACCCGGCCCCAGATAAAGCAGAAGAAGATGGATGGATGGATAATCAGTTCAGTAACTCTCGGTATTCAGTTCAACAAACGGCTGTTTGTTTGAATTTTTAAACATGAACTTTTAGTCCACATAGTAAATTCAGACCTCTGATGCTAATAGTTCAGTTAGTCCTACACAGAGCCTATGTACTGCCTATAGAAGTAACAACATATCAAACCAATCTATTTAATTATTCTATTTCAGCTATCAGACATAATGTTAACAAATTGATCTGGAATCAAGAAATGCCCACTTCTCCATAATGGGTTAAAAATAATAAACCGTAACAAAATCACAACTATCACTGAACTGTCACTGTTCTCTGAACATGACGTTACAAATGCTAAATGTTTTTCATCTGTTTTTTTCATGCATTATTTCGATGAGCACATTTTTTTCAGCTACAAGAAAGGATTATTGTTTAAGTTTGTTTCCCTTCGTTTGACTTATCAAAGGGAACTGAACTGTGATTTGAGAAGTTGCAGCATCAATCAAATAGTTTACTCCCCAAACTTTTCCATTATTGGAAAAATTACCCTGAAGTTTTATAGAAACATGAAGTTTTGCATTTCCCAGCCTGATTCCTGGTTATTACACAGAAACTGCCACAAGTGTTTTCATGTCATAAGCCTCAGGATAAAACACGATATTGACACTGATGCCTTCAAAGAACAAAGAATATAGTAGGATTGACTCCAGCATTATAATATGGGAATAGTATGTTAAAATGTTAAACCATCAAAAACTTTACATTTTTATTATCAGGTATCAGTTTAAAGTCATCATATAAACATTCTCATGCACAAATTATACTAATATATTGCTAGCAGATTATAATATTGTTACTTATGTATTACTTTAATATTAGAGGTTTCACGTCATAGGCCTACTTTTGTTTCCACAGTTTAGCTCCAGTTTCTGGTCCTTTATTAGCAGATTTTATGAATTTCATTATAATAGTACTCTACTAAAACTATTGTTTATACAATATATTACTTAGTTATTGTTTTGTTTTGCTTGTACATTACTTTATAAGTAAGCAGTAATAACATGTTATTTACATATTATTACCTTGTTATTCTACTGTATTAATTCATTATTACCTAATTTTACTGAAGTGCAATGAAAAGTGCTTTTTTCTTTTTTCCTTCACTCTGAATAGAGTGGTGTATATAGGCAAATCTATGCAAGAGACTCAGATAGAAACAATGTTCCCCAAGATACTACATTAAGAATAAAAGTATGTCAGCAAAATCTACTCAACATACACTTGCAGGTGCACAATAATATCTGGTTGTTGATGCTGCATTTTTTTCTGCTCTAGTTGGTCAAAGTCAAGACATTTTATGATCTCTTGGGGAACTGGAAGTCTACAGGAGTACATCACATTCACTCAGCCCATTCTATCCTCTCTTATATAAAGTTTAAAATAAATGGTTCTGCATTTAACATTTCTCTTTTAACTGTTCAAGAAATAAAACTGCTGTTAACTCACAAATCAACACGATCTAGGCAAACTGAAACTTGTCATTGGGCAGGAATGTGTCGGTGGAGTGAAAATACACGCAGCTGTATTTATTTCACTGCCATTGTAATTTTAGGCTGAAATCTGTCTTTCCAGTGGACACCTGTGTGTTGTTAAAACTCTTGACTGTGTTACAATGACTCATGTGCTTGTTACAGTGAATCATGTGTTCAGTTACTGAATTAGTGGATTTGTGGTGACAGTCTGCAGCCCCGGCAATTAATGAACGGTCTCAAGAGTTGCTGAGGCAGATCCTGAGGCATAGCTGTTCACTTTATCTTAGCTTTTGCAGAAACATAGAGCACCGGCAATGATTTAGTGTTGGGTTTCTATGAAAGGTCACAGCCATTCATATTATCATGAAATACCTCCCACAAGGCCGCAGTAGTGTGTCGGAGTAACATGTACCAGAGTTGTTTCACACAGATGCCTGAAGGTGTGTCTGAAGCCCGAGCAGATTTCTGCAGGGTGTCTGTGTTTCTGCGTTTTTGTTTTGGGAAGGAGTTGATAATTAATCAGATGCTGTAGATCAGGTTTTTAAAAATCACTGATAGCTAAAAGAAAAAAACTGTTAGCACACAGCTTTATTGCTTTGACTACGAAGTGGCCACATGTCTGGAGCACCATTTTCAGTTTTTTACTATACTTACAAAAACAAAAACTTATGCTCCAAAGAATTATTACAGACTAAATTGAAAGCAAGAAAAAATTCTTGCGTAGCTAAAACTTGTAAATCTAGCAGTTAAAATTGTTATAAACACATGTATTTTTTTTGTTTTCGATTAAGTGGGTTAAAGAACTCATTGTAGTCGTGTCTTTAGAAGTCAAGAGAGTTTCTTTCTCATGCAGCGAAACATTAGCGGTATTAATTGTAAAAGCTTATCATTTCATTCCCCAGTTTGCAACAATTTCTTTATACACCTCATGTGTGTATTTAAGTCTTCAGTTTCCCTTTGTTCCTTGTCACATTGTTGTGTGTGTGTGCGTTTCCTGCATCCCATGTTTCTTAGTTTCAGATGATGCCTAAATTTTGCATTCCCTGAGTTCTGGAGTTTAGCAATAAAGATGCAGTTTAAGTTTAACGTTGCATCTGAGTCCTGCATTTGGGTTCTCACAGCCTGTTATGACAAGTGCAAGTATAACTGCATTGGTTGAATTTCCATAAATCTTAGGTACACAAACATCCTGCAATTTTAGACTCAGCTTAAGTTAATATTCTAGCATTTTGATGTTCTCCTGCCATTCCTCAGAAAAATGACAGACAGGTGTAGTTATGACCAGGGAACAGCAATATCTGATCCAAGCCATCTTATTTTCATGCTGAGAGGCCAATTATATGACCAGTAATGCTGACACTATGTTATTCCTTTTCCTCAGGATTTTTTTTTCTCTTTCATATCTTCCTTTATAAAATTACTCTCTGTCAGAAACATGAATTCAATAGGAGAAAGATTGCATGGTGACCTGTGATGACATCTCATTCACTGCTCCTGTTTTTGCTGTTGAACCAAAATATAAAAAACAGACAGCAATTTTAATAAGGGTCCCTGAATAGTTTGACAGCAAAATAAATACAAAGAGAATCTGTTAATATTAAGCAAGAAATTTTCACCAGTCATAGATGCCTTTAAAAAGTGAAATTTCAAAAATAGTCTTTTGAATCTCTTGCTCATATGAAATTAAAACTTTTTCCTCCTCGCTTGAATTTCAAACATGCTAACTTTCTGAGCATGCACGATTTTCATCTTGCATTCTCATCTCATCATGCATTAGCACTGCTGATACACTTGCAACCAGATTCAGCCATACCTGCTGCTGTTTTGATGCCTTTTTAAAGTCATTTACAGAACAGGAAGTTATTTGAAGATCAGCTTTCTTTTTAATTCTGACGGACCAGAAAGATGAGGGAGAGTAAAAAGTGTCTCTGTGGGGAACTTCTTTGAAAAGTTTGAATAGGCGATTGCCAGGAGGTGACAAGGGTGTGTGAGTGGCAAAGCCTGCTTCTAGGTTTTAGATAATAGTCGGGCTCGGTTCACCTGAATCAAAGTTTTAAAGCTATTTGTGCAGTTGAGTCGTAGGCTCAAGCTGAGAGCACTATCAGCTCAGTGCAGACACCTGCATGGGCACAGTTGCACGTCTGCTGGCTTTGACGAATAAATAAAGTCACACACCACGCACACGCACGAACGCACGCACACACACACAAGCCCGTTCAGCTATCTTAGTGAGGACCTTCATTGACATAATGGTTTCCCTAGCCCTTTACCCTAACCCTAACCATTAAAAATGAATGTCTAACCCTTACCCTAAACCTAACCATAACCTAATTGTAACCCTGACACTACAACCACATTTTGAGCCTCAAAAAAGTCTTCAAACTTGTGAGGACCGGTGTGTGTGTCCTCACAAGTGACTGTTGGTTCTCAAATTCAAATCAAATTCAAATTTTATTTGTCACACACACACAACCATACACAGTATGACATGGGGGTGAAATGCTTGTAGCTGTACAATGCCCGACCATTAAATGACAGAAGAAAAGTTTTACAATATTTACAATTTACAGTTTACTACAAAAATTTACAAATTAACTTAGGAATTTACAGTAAAGAATGTGCAAATAGCAGAAGAGATTATAAAGATAAGGATTATAAATTATAGGCATTATAGGATTATAGGAAATGTGTGGTGGTGCGTGTGGTGAGGTGTGTGAGAGTCCAGTCTTATAGTGACGTGTTTGGGAGAGTCCAGTCCTACACCTGGTTCAGGGCCCGAATAGCCTGGGGGAAGAAGCTCCTCCTCATTCTCTCTGTTTTGGCCTTAAGGGAGCGGAAGCGCTTCCCAGACCTCAACAGTGAGAAGAGTCCATTGTTGGGATGGGAGAGGTCTATCATAATCTTCCTAGCTTTGGACTTGCACCACTTGGTGTAGATGGACAGCAGGTCAGGGAGCTCTGATTGAATGATGCGTTCTGCCGAGCGCACCACCCTTTGCAGATCTCGTCTGTCCTGCTTGGTGCTGTTCCCAAACCAGGTGCAGATGTTTGCCGTCAGGACGCTCTCGATGGTGCAGGAGTAGAAGTTCTTGAGCACCTTCAGTGGCAGATGGAAGTCTCTAAGTCTTCTGAGGAAGAAGAGACGCTGACGGGCTTTCTTAACCAGGGTGTTGATGTGACAGGACCATGACAGGTCCTGAGTGATGTGGACACCCAGGTATCGGAAACTGTCCACTCTCTCCACTGGCGTGCCACTGATGATGAGGGGTTTGTAATTCCTCGCCTGCTTCTCACTAGTAGAATGCAGATTTCGGTCCTCACAAAGATAGCTAGACAGGAGCACACACACATACACACACATACACACACACACACACACTTGTTTTCATATCTTAGTGAGGACATAATTGACATAATGCTTACCCTAGCCACTAACCCTAACCATCAAAAGAGTTAGGGTAAGCAGATGCTAAGCTATATTTCTAAAGAAAGTTTTTGTTGTTAGACAGCGAGCTTATCCTGTCTATTAACAGACAGCTCTATATTCCAAAAATGTTGCAAGATTATAAATGTAAATTTTTCATGAATGTATTCATATCATTTATTTTAGTAGCCAGCTAGTCAGGACAGTGTTTGGACTGTAAGTCTACTGTTCGTAATGGATATATGATTTTCAGCCTCAACATGTTTTATTTTCTACCATAAATTAGGTTTCACAAAAATACAAAATTGTGTATTTTCAATTAAAAAAAATCATTCCTGCCCTTCTTGCAGTTTTCACTTAAACACAAAAAAGAAAAGAAAGGAAAACAAAGTTTAAGGATTTTCTGTACATCACCTTCAATAGGAAAGTCCTCTGAGTCCTGCAGCAGCCTTACTTAATCGTTTTCTCCTGTATCTCCTAAGTCAGATCTCACCGGGAGGCCATCCGAGACGACCGGAAGGCCGTCTCAGGAGAATAAATGGCATCCCCTGCTCATTTGCCAGGCAGCTGAGATCGATGGTAGCCGATCAGAGATGGAGATAAAACAGGAGTGGTCAATTGCTACACACCATTTGATGTAGTCTCAAGGTCACCTAATTAAATCAGCTTTAACTATAATCATTTTGGGTTTCTGTTGAAAATTCTATGAAATGTGTAGGTGATTAATTGGCCTTCTGTTATGAATCGTATTAAACCGGTAGCTTTAAAAAAGGTAAAAATATTGAACTATTAAGCATCTGTGCTCTCATGGTAGATGGTTAGTCCATGATCTCCGTGCAATATAGATATTTCTTACCAGCACCCTGTGAGTAACCTCGTTTAGCCTCTGTAGAATTACCCTCAT